>NW_028237022.1:0-100000 GCF_017979445.1 Akebia trifoliata
GGTGGAAATGGGTTGGGTGTGGATGAGTAAGAAGCTTCCATCTTAGTATGGCAGAAAGCAATAAAAGGTTGGTAGAAGGACAAAGCTATTAGTTTTTATGTATGAATGATGACATTCATCTTAGTTTTTATTTATGCACCATCATGGTTAAACTTTAAATAAAGAACTGATCCAGTGATGGGCACAAGCATCTCTTTGTCGAGTCCAGATTATTATTTATGGCAGATTTTTTTTTTATATTAATTTTTATTTCTGGTTGTCACAGGCTGCCCAATCCTGAAGGCTGTGTGTGGTAAGAATAATTCATAATTCCACTTGCATTTTGCAGCATAAATACATCTGTCAATTATCAGTTTTACATTTTTCTTGCTTTTCCTGTTAGCCCACTCTTTTCATTTGTATTCTCATTTGTTATGGTTCTCTATTTTTGCGGAGAAGTGTTTCCAGCGAGGTTGATGAACCTTAAATTCCTACGCATTTGATCTCTCATATGCAGATATCTTCTTGTTTCCAATGTAATATAGGGTGGAATGGTGACCTTGATGTTCTGAAACAGAACTCCATCAAAATTAGGCTGGCTATGGATTTGACCCCTGTTGCCAAATTTCTGAAACATAAGAAGAAGATCCATTCAAATAACTGGTAGTCTTCCAAATCTTTCTTATTCGACTTGATTTACCCATTGTGTCAAGACGTATTAGTGCCATGGAGATATCACAGTAAGCTTTGTGGTGCAACACCCTATCCATGTAGGATAGGTAGCATTTTAACCAATGCTCGAACCCTGCGTTTCTTCAATAATGCCTTGTGATGGTTTTATTAGTTAAATATGATGCTTTGTTAATGCCATGAGATTTTTTAAGTGCAAATCTTAATGTTGGGATGGCGGGGGGAGGAAATCTCATTATTCTTTGCATGTCTCTACCCACCCACATGGCACATTGTACAACCTTCTAAACACATCTGTTATGGCTTTTTTCGTTCACACGAGTGAGTTTAATGGTTGAAAGGTTTTTATGGAATGGAGACTGGAACAAAATATTGACATCTTTTGGCTTGTCTTGAAATAGTTGACATTTTCCTACTGATGAATCTATTTAGAATTATGTTAATTGAGTGGAGTGATTTTTATTTTTATTTTCAATTGCACTTGGTTGTTTTCCTCTACTATCTCAGAGAATTGTTTGGGGAAAACTGAGATGTTCAGACTAAACATCTGTTGCAACATTACCTTTGCAGGAACCAAAATATTACAATGGAGGTTCATAAGGATCTCACCTCAAATTGCAGTGCTCATGTTATACAATCAGAGGGATTCATATATCAATTACTTACATAGACCAGACCATCTTCTTTCACCTTTTTGTAGCGCTGATGATTTCTAATAAATTATTTTTTAGAGCTTTTTATCATCTACCTATACTTATGAACCATACTTCTGGACACTACTCTGCAGCATCCATTAGCCTAAGGTGTAAGTTTCAACATCTCTTGGAATAAGGCATTAGCCTTTTAAGGGGGCAAAACCCTTTCCTTAAAACCTAGAGTTGGACCCAAAGGTGAAAGAAGATGAATATGGATTAGTTGAAATTATAGAAGTGTCTCAAAGTTCTGTAATTAGTTGAAAATATAGAAGTGTCTCAAAGTTCTGTGGGGGCAATTGCCCCCACCAGCTCCTTACTAGCTTCACCCCTGGGAGAGTCGATTGAGATGGCTTGACACTTGGTCATGTTACGAAGATAAAGGACAACACTAGTGATGAGGAACATACAAGTCGGGGATCCTAAAAGCAAGAGGAAGATCAAAGTGCATCAAAGTGATTGAAAGAAAATATGGAGACACAAGACTTAACATAGGGTACGACTTAAGATAGATTCGAATGGAAGAGAGTTGTGATAAGGTTTTGAGGTGATCATATGGAATAGAGCCCATTGACTGTAATGAACCTAAGGGACCACCCTATACTTGTTTCTATATTGATTTTAAAAACTTCAGAAGTGATTGCCAGGTACATCTTTTTATATTGTCAGGCTCGTTAACTTACTATAGGAAATATAAGATGAAAAATTGTCTAGGAAATCACTATTTTCAGGCTCATTTGATGATAATCCATTTTATCCCATTGTTAACCTTTTTATTCAGATTCAGAAAATGAATCTTACAAATTTCGTTTTCTAATGATGAAATTACGGCCAAAAAATAGCAAAACTGCCTTCATTAATAAAAGCATGATTTTACACTTTTAATTCCTTATTATACACAGCTACCACCTTCTAACATTTGCTTTACTATTTCTTCTTAACCGCTCTATCAGGTTAAAATAACTCAATTCAGACGTTTGCCTGATATTATATAAAAACCATGAGCCCAAGAGAGTATGTAGTAGAAGTTACCGGTCTGTCACCAAATGCTAATGAGAAGAATGTTTATGATTTCTTTGCTTTCTCTGGTGCTATCGATCATGTCAAAATTGTCAGGTATTAACTTTTTTATTTATTGATCAACTTTTATCTTTAATAAAAATCACTAAATTTGTGTTTGGGTCTCATGAATTTTCTGTTTTTTTTTTCCATTTCTTTTAATAATTGGATATTATTTCTACTATGAAAGATTTCATTTTTCTCAGCATTTTCTATTTGGTTGTTGGGTTTGTAATTAGAATCTGATGACCAAGTTCTTAGTCCATCTCATTAGTTACTATTTTTCTTAGACTCCCCAGTAGGTAGCTCATGATCCGCTATATTAAAGGGGATAAAAAATTCCAACATCACGGTTCCTCCAATATGGCAGTATTTGACCTTACCTGTGTCAGACGTAAACTTTTTTTGCTTGCTTATGTTTGGATAGTTCAAAGTATGCAGATGTTGGGACCCAAAGTGCTGAATCTTGCAAACCATTTTCTATGGAGGGTCTCGAGTTATTCATTCTTTCCCTCTTTTCCTAAAATAGTTGCAACTGGTTTAGCCTTGTAAACTTATGGTTCCTCCATTAAATTTTCACTATCAAAATGGGTTGTTGTAAAGGAGCAATACAAATTTGAACACTACCAAACACTTTCTTTTATACCATTTCCAATGTATGTTGTGTCTGTGGGCTTTAGACCCATAGCTCAGTTGGTTTGACGCATTGCAAAAAAACTTTGAGGTCATGGGTTCAAGTTCAGCTTACCCATAAAAAAAATGCATTGTGTGTGTAATTGTATTTTTTCATGACGGGTGAATTCCTTTTGTTATAAACAGATCTAGAGAATATGCTTGCACTGCTTATGTAACATTCAAAGAGGCTCATGCCCTTGAAACTGCTGTCTTGCTCAGTGTAAGTTTCCAATCTAAACTCTTGATTATGAAACAATGAAATTGATGTGTATTGGGGAGAAATTGAATTACTTTGGTGGGAAAGGTGGATGTCTACTGAATTGATGGAGCATACATATACCTATAAAATTGATATTAAGTGTTTTTAATTGTTAAAATTATTACTATATACCAAAATTTCCCTTGCAAGCTTATTACCAAGCAGGCACCAGCCATAGCCTGGGTGCGGGGCTTAGGTTAGTTTGTAGTTCTCATATTCTAAATACATAAAATTCCTTAAATTTAATTTATATGCATGAATCGACTTGACTATCATCACAGGGTGTATTCACGGGAGATTGTGGCAAAGAACTAGATCATGGGGTGGCGATCATGGGCTATGGAGCAACTGTACATGGGACCAAGTATTGGATAGTGAAGAACTCATGGGGACCATAATGGGGTGAGAAAGGTTACATAAGAATGCAGCGCGGCATAGCCGATGAAGAAGCTTCATATCCTATCAAGACCTCAGCAAAGGCAACTAATTAGTTATAATTTTTGTAATGTAAAAGTAAAATTAGTAGCTCATCTTGTATCATAATCTAGTAATAGTATCACAATGAACTCTAGTAGAGTGGGGCATTTGGGTCTTTTCATATTGGTAATTGGGGTCATGGTCATCAATTTCAAAACATTAGGGGTATCTCCAATATTCTGCAATACATGAGCGGGCTAGTGTAAAATAAAATTTTTTTTTTCTTCAAAAACGTTTACAGCGATGGCCAAAAGCCAAAAGCGTAGCTAAAGAGTAAACTATTTTTTTTCAAACGACAACCTATAGCGATGGCAAGCATCGGCTATCGCTATAAGTCCTGCACTAACGATGTCTGTGAATAGTTGGCCGTCGATATAAGATATAGCGATGGGGTTATTAGCAACGACCACCGACGACCTCCCTGGCCGTCGCTACATGTTTTTGCTACGGTATTTGTCCCTATAGCGACGGTCACAACCGTCGTTATAGCCCTATTTTACTGTAGTGAGAAGGTCAATTCTATTAACGCTCTCAACAGGTAAAAGATCAAACTGTCTGACACGTTTCACAGAACTCCAATCCTCAGGCGTTGTCACCCATTATCCCTTACACTAGCCCGCTCCTTGTCTCATAGCCACCAAACCTACACCTCGATGTCCTCCCCCCCTTTTTAATGTCTGTATACCTTGCCTTAGACGTGACACACTATCATTTCATGGGCCAGAAAAAGCATCTTGTGGCTACGACGTCAATGCCTACTTATAGGACAGATCCAAAACAACATGTATGCCATGTTGGTGCCTAGTTGGCATCTTCGAGATATGTGTCCAATAATGCCTATCAACGAAAACTTTTTGAGGGAGGGGTTCTTTTTAAATAAAAAAAAATTTGGAAATATTTATAAGTAGGAGGGGAGGGGGCAATCTTAGCATGATTCAAAAATGACATGAAATTAATGGGTTTGAATTATAATAGTATCAACTCGTCTAACACAATTATTCAATGGAGCAGGTCTGGGTGAGGGACGTCAACAGTTTAACTTGTTTTGACACATTTTGCTACTCTGTCATTAATATGTCATTTTAAATCATGGAACATAAGAGGTATCTCAAATATCAATAACTATTTAAAGGTTTTCTAAGTTATCTATTTGCTAGAATTTCATAGAACTTTTTCATAATACAATTTTTAAAATTTTATAAAATATAGAAGGTATTTTAAGATAATTTTCAAATAATTAATGACTAAGATTTTAGTTTGGGAGAGTAAAAATACTTTCCTTACTAAGTTATTTATTTATTTATAATTATACTTTTTTAATATGAGTTTTTCATTGAAATTTAGAGGCCCGTGGTATTTGATTTTTCATATGGTGATTTATGTTGGCAAAATGACCCTTAATAAGATTTAAAATCTTACTAAGAAAGGTTATTAGGACTCACATGATAAAAAAAAGCACTATCTTTAATTATTTTCTTTTTTTTTACTCTAATTATTTTTTATTGATTGCTTGTATTTTATAGGCATGAATTTGGACTTTGAAGGAGTGGTGGTGATAAGAACGGAGATATTTTGTTTGTATCATTTCATTGCTGTTCTACACGATGCATTTTATTTGATTTCCTTTTCATTATTGTTTGACTATGTGAAGTCAAATCATGTTACTCCTATTGGGCTTCACAACTCATGCTTTTCATATTTCAAATACATTGGAATCAGGCGGCATGATATTGGAGGAGTCGAGTGGAGGATTTTTAAGTATGATTAATTAATTTGCAAAGTTCCTTCTTTAGTTTTTCTTGAACTGAAAATCTGAAATATTGTTTTGTGGTAGAAATTGCACTAAGCTTCCCTATGATTTTTATATGGAACAAATTTTTGGAAGTTAACTTTCATTAGGAATTGGTCTTGTATCATTTCGACCTATGTTCGATTTATAGAGATTTTTACTGTGTGATTTGTCAGTGAAGCCTGCTAAAAACATTTTCAATGCAGTCTGTAATTTTCTCCTTTCAACAATCAGGACTTAACTACAAAAATTGTTTAGAATTTTTTTCTAAGTGTCACACTTCCTTACCTTTCTATAAAGTCCAAGTTCGAGTCATTTCGATAAGTAATGAATCAAGTAGAAATTCTTGAAATCAGATTATTGTTTGCTAAATTCCAATCTATGGAACGCTCAACAGTCTTTTTCTACATTTTTGAAATGCAAAATCAAGTACTTCTTGTAAATATACATTTTTCTTGAATAGATCATCAAGTCCTCTCTCAGAATTGGTATGATTTTATCTCATCCCTAAGTTCAGAATCTTGGACCGGGCCATGGATCATGGATCAAATCACAAGTCCCAAAATTGGGGAAAGTTGCCCCAATCCGCATCATTGTTTGTAGGGAGCGACTTCTGAAGATGAACTTGGGAGGATTCTCCTTTCATTTGTATCAACTGCTATCGACCTTTCTTGACGACTGAATAGAGACAAAGTGAGGAAGATGAGAGTGTTGGAAGTGGTTTTATGTGCACCTGATCTCCAGTTTGAGGTTTTTTTTTAATAATTATATAATAATGTATGTAACTAGAATTAAAAAATAAATGAATCAATTAAAAAAGGAAAACAAAAGAAAAAAAAGAGAGATGGAGAGAGAATAATAAATAAGCTGTAAAAGAAGGCTCAATGATAATAATGGTGTACCGTTTCTATAGCAGCATATGATCTATATGTGGCACTTTTTGGTTGGAGAGTAAACACGTTGGGTTGTGTGTTATGCCGAAAATGATTTATTTATAAGTCCCATGTGTTTTAAAGTATAAAAAAAAAAATTGCCAAATAGATTCTGTTCTAGATCTTGATATGTAAAAGAATAAAGACAGGTTGGAAGAAAAAAAGAAAGAAAGAAGCATAGTTCAAATCATGAAAACTTGACTCCACCTTAATGTGGATCAAGAAAAGAAGTAAACTAACGTAGACAAAGGAAAGATATATCTTTTCTTTTTTAATTGTAAAAATAACAAAATTCTATTGTCACTCGGCTAATGTCACACTAATTCATATTTGCTAAGGCCACACACATTCATATGTAAATCATCAAAGCATTACACACATCTTGGACTGACATTAACAAAAGTTGGGGTGGCAATAGAAATTATAAATAAATGTAGACAAATCTGAAATGAGAACAAAAAAAATGTAGATAAGAAAACAAAATAAAAGTGAGTAAAAGGACGGCAAGGTTAAAAGTGTCATCTTGAGTCATCTTATTCAACCATTGGTTCAGTTATGGTTGTCTACTTTTGACACCTTTTTCCGTTATATATTTATAAATTTAAGATAAAAAATTGAAACTCATAATACGTAGATAAATAAATTTATTTGTCTACTATTGAATTATATTTGACCAACACACTATTGTCAATATGAACGTTAAGAAACCAAAAGAAATCCAATTTAATAATACAGAAGAAAAAAAAGAAATACATATTTGGAAATATTAATATATTTTTCCAAATATGTTAACATTAAAGGTTAATATATTTATAATCACCTTTTAACCAACGAGGGATTGATGTAAATACTATGTTGAGACCATAATATTACGACAATTGCACTTACCACTGCTGTTAGTGACTGTGTTAATGTTTAGATGTTATTGAACCATTTTACCCTCTCATTGCCGATCCATTCTCACATGTAAGCATGAACCATCTTTTGCAGGAATATTTTATCTATGGAAAAGAATGACATTATTTTTAAAAGAAAATAGGTAAAATGGTCTTTATAAAAAAAATTCATTTTTTAACGATTTTATCGACAGCAATTTAACTAAAGGAAGGTAAGTGATAGCCCGTTAGATTAGGGATGCAAGTTGGTAGAGCCGGCCAAACCCAAACCCATTGGATTGGACCTTGACTTGGTTAGGTCTTGGCATTGTTAACTTGGCACTACAAAAACACAAGCTTTTAGCAACATATTCTTCGCGGAGACTAAAATAAGTGCCACTGTAGAACATGTTATGACCCTCACGAAAAAAAATGAGAAACCAAAACCCGAGCGCGTGAAAACTAACAACATTTGCACAAAAATAGTCCCTCTCTACATATCAATTTCTTCTCATCTCCACTCCATCTAGGGGTTTCGATATGAATGGCTGAAATCTAACTTTCTAACAAGTGTTATCTCTCCCTCTCTCTCTAAATGTTGAAAAATGATAACAGATTTTAATGTTCTCTGAAGTTTTGAGCATCCAAATCATAGATTTCGTAGCTCTTTGAGGTTGGCCAAACGAAGTACGCCATGGATCCAACTCGAGCTTTTGTCAAAGATGTTAAGCATGTTGTAGTCAAGGTTACTTGCATTCTCGCACACCTTTTGATTCTCTATGTGTTCTTTTGATTATATTTTCTTTTCTAGATTAAATTCGTTACTTAAAAACCCTAATTTCTACTAGAATAGAATCGTAAATGAAATGCTTTTCTTGACATAAATTAAGTCTGAATTAAGTAATTCTCTACTTCTATCCGATTTAATGTCGTTTTCTTGGATAATGATGGACTACTAGTTTGATCGACATTAGGGCTCTGATTTGGAGTTTAATGTTTATTTCATTATTCTCGATTGAGTGTAAATTGGAATCCAATCTTTAATGACATCCAATAAAGATTTTTTCCCCTTAATTTGAGCAATAGATTATGTCAATTACTAAATTTCGGATAATTCATTAGTTTCAGTGATTTTTAGTCAGCTTTTTTGGACTAGTAGTTCTCAAGATTTTGGAAAGAGTACAAACTGATTGAATTGTATGAGTTATTTAAAGGGAAAATTCCAGAAAGGTGGAAAATTTTCAATTTTCAGGGCATGTTTTGGTAAATCACCCTTATTTAAATGTAGAACAACTAAACTATTTGATCGTCATCGTTGCTTATGTTGTTTCCTGATTCATAAAGGTTGGGATGGTGATTATTACCCGGGCTGATGGAAGATTAGCCTTGGGCAGAATCGGCACATTGTGTGAGCAGGTGAGCTTAGAATGTCATCCTTGCTTATTGTTGTGGAACATAGAAATGGTAATGTTGGGTTACCATTTACAATGTTATGTTTCTGAATGAAATACATGCAGATTAAAGAGTTGAATGCTCGAGTTTTTGAGGTCATTTTGGTGACTTCAGGTGCTGTTGGTGTTGGTCGGAAATTGCTTAGATACAGAAAATTAGTCAACAACAGGTTCTTATGGATCCCCTTTTTACTGTTGATTTTACTTTCTCTAGTGCATTGGAATAGTAAAGAAAAAAGTTGTTCTGCTTTTTTTATACTCTTTAATAGACAATTTATTCTCAATTTCTCAGTATAATATGGATGTACCATGGGACATTACCTAGACACTAATCATACCTGAGGATTGAACCCAAAATATTTAGATATGATAACATTGGAAACCCAAAAAACTGAATTCACCTGGTCTATATAATAGGGAAATAATTGGACTCCTCTTTCTCTGTTGTGAAAATTTAAGATGATACCATCAAAGAATTATCACACATCTTGGGGTGCTCTTTGTAAAAGTTGGTGTGGCAATAGAAGTTCTCTAATAATATTTTGACAAATGATTGTAACCCTATGATTGATTTTCTGTTATCCAATTGATCTAGCTGTTAAATTTGCCCATCTATTAGGCATTTTCCATTGATCGTGACATTGAACATTATCCGTCCGTTGAACATTAACTGATGTTTACTATTTGTTGCTTTATATATTTCGGGCTCTATCCTTCGAGTATTTCGTCTTCTTTAGTGACTCTATTACTTATGCCACATGAACGGTCATAATTTATGCCACATGTCCACTTGGTTTGTGGTGCCCTCAATGATGATGATGTTGGCTTTCTTTTATGACATCATTAGTCAAGAAGAGCAATATTGGGTAGAAGTATGGTTATATTTTGGTTTGTGAGAGTGCCTATAACCAAAAAAATGTAGAAAGTGCTTGTTTATCTATTCAACGAAACCCCTGATTTCATGGAATATGATTTTCATATGTATATATTTCCATCGAACTACATATTTCTGTTTCCCTCTTTTAGATGGATCTAATTATATTAGATTAAAGGATGATATTGAAGGAAAGAGAGGCGAAGGGTGGAGGTCCCTCTAAAAGGAATTCATAATTGTTTATGTTTTGCAGATTTGCTGATCTTCAAAAACCACAAGTTGAGCTTGATGGAAAGGCATGTGCAGCTGTTGGACAGAGTGGACTCATGGCTCTATATGATACCTTGTTTACAGTACGTGAAAATGGAAAATTCGACAGAAAAAATTGACAGGCTAAGGCCCATGAATTTTGGAAATTGAATTTTGACGGTCTACGACCGTCCAAATTCTAAATATTCCCAGATTTGACAGTTTCAAGCTGTCGAATTTCACCCATCCTTCATTAATTTTACAGTTTTGACCCATCAAAAAAAAAAAATTTGACAATGCAAATTTTTACACCAATTCGACCCTTTTGTCTGTCGAATTTTATGAAATTTGATGGTCTAGGCCATCAAATTTGAGCTTTTTTCACATTGTGTTAGTCAGGTGAAAATTCCAATACTTTTATTTCAAATTCCATGATCACAAATGCGGAATGTGAAATGTAATTTTCCTTCTATTAAATAAACAACTTCCTTTTATTCTTTTGTGTTTGAGTGGGCTTCTTTCAAATATTTATGCAATTCTCTATTTTATGCAGCTGGATGTGACATCATCTCAGCTTCTTATGACTGATAATGATTTTAGGGATTGAGTAGTTTGTTAAGGTTTATCTACTTTGTTAAACCTTGTTAGTATTCCTTCTGATCGTGCTTCTCTTACTATGGATGACTTGATTGCCCACTATAGTCGTTATTTATCAATAAAATAACGCAGTTATTTTATGAGGAAATGTCCCAATTAACTTCAATAAGCACGTGGCAAGTAAAATTAAGATTCAACCTAGCAAATTAATAAGATTAAGAATAAAGCTTCCTTATTCTTAGTATGAGATATGTTGAAAATAATACATGTATCTCATGTACCATAATTTGATGCATCTTATTCTCTAATCAAAATTACTAAATTTTAGATTCAAGTTTGAAAAGATTTTTTACTTTTATATAAAATTTTATGCCAAGTTCTTAATAAAACAAAAATATAGGGAAATAGAATGTGGGAGAGAAAGAAGGGAAGAGGGAACAAATTAGGCAGATATAGTTTTAAATATTGCAAAATGACTCAACCTGGAGTCCACTGGGTCAAGTCAACTCAAGTCATTCTATCACTAGTCCAATAAATTTTTTAAACTAATTAAACATTTTAAAAAATAAAATATTCAAATAATAACATATTGTTTTTTGAGATAATTACCAAAAAAGTAACAAACTTTTGACGTAATTCCCACTCCAGCTCATTGTTCATTTTAATTCCAAGAACATGTCCAGTGATATCGAATTGTTTTTTGAAATTTTCTTCCAAAGAATGTAATTGTGTAACTTGTCAAGCTTCCAAATGGACTCAATGGGTTGGTTCAAACGAATTCGGTGGCGAGTGAAATGGAAATTCAACTTACTTTAGATTGACTTGGCCGAGTTTTAGATTGATAAAACGAATTTAAAACTTAGGAGAGAAGTAAAGAAGGTAAGAAAAAGAAAGGAGAAAAGAAGAAAAGAGAATAAAAGGACGATAAAGAAAGGAAAGAGAAGGGAATGGAAAAATTAAAAAGGTACAACAGGAAAAGTAAAAATTAAAGAGAGAACCTGTGGTGGAAGAAAGGAAAAAAGAGTCAAAAAGAAGAGAATGAAGTAAAAACAGAGTAAGGCTACCACAGTACAAAAGAGAAAAAATTCTCTATCACCGTACAAAAGAAAAAGAGTAAGGCTAGATTTACTAAATCTCTATTTAGAGTACAAAATTCTATTCACTTAAAAAAAAAAAAAAAAACTCGGAATAAAAATAAAAATGAGAGACAACCATTATAAAATCCTCCAAGGAGTGATCTATGAAGCATGAACTAAGCAACTTCTTTCCCTCACCTCTCTTGTTCAATCTCACTCTCATAATCGCTTTCCATCCACCTCTTCACTGGAGAATGGGGAAAATGGGTCTCAGCAATGAAGAAACTCGGTCCACAGTACTTACTGCACCTCTTTCTACAAACTTCAATGACAGAATCCGACCCCTCCTCAACGCTGTCGATAACCTTCGCAACCAAAACATCATGCAAGAAGGCATAGATCTTCCCACCATTGTCGTTATAGGCGATCAATCATCATTCAAATCAAGTGTGCTCGAATGCCTAGCTGGCATTAGTCTCCCTCGCCGCCAAAACATCTCCAGTCGTACCCCCCTCATAATGCACCTGCAAAACCACCCGACACTCAAGCCAGAAATTCAGTTGGAATATGAAGGCAAGGTTGTCACCATCGATGAAGACCACATCGCCCAAGCTATTTCCATAGCTAGTAATGAATTAACAGGTGATGGTAAATTTGTCTCTAACACCCCCTTGACTATTATTGTCAAAAAGAAAAGTGTTCCTGATCTCACCATGGTTGATTTGCCAAGTATTACTCGAGTACCTGTTCAGGGCCAACCTGACGACGCATATGAGCAACTTTCTAATATTATAATGGAGTATATTAGCCCTAAAGAGAGTATAATCCTCAATGTTTTATCGGTTACCAGTGATTTCTCGACTTGTGAGTCGTACAAGATGTCGCAGAAAGCAGACAAAACTGGTGAGAGGACATTGGTTGTTATTACTAGAGTTGATGAGGCTCCTGAAGGGCGGTTTGAGAAAATCATGGCTGAATGTGCTGGTACTGGGCTTGGTTATGTCTTTGTGATGAGTCGTGCCGGTGGTGAGACCTTTGAAGAAACTATGAGACAGGAAGAGAATCTGTTTAAAACTGACGCATTTCTTTCTAAGATGGATAAATCTATCCTTGGTATCCCTGTTTTGTCTAAAAAACTTGTCCAAATCCAAGCAAATAACATATCCAAATGCTTGCCTGATATTGTGAAGAAGATCGATGAGAAGTTGAGTCAGATTGCATCTGATCTGAAACGAATACCTCAGAATTTTTCTTCTGCTGCTGATTCAACGACGGCTTTTATGCAGGTTCTAGGATCTGCAAAGGAGTCTCTGAACAAAATCTTCATCAGAGGAGAATTCGATGATTACCTCGATGAAAAAGAGATGCACTGTGCTGCTCGAATGGCACAAATGCTCAATGACTTCTCTGAAGAACTGAAGTCTAAGTCCGGTAAGAAGCTCTCCACAGAGGAATTTTTAATAGAGGAAATTAGAATTTTAGAAGAAACAAAAGGGACTGGACGTCCAAATTTTCTTCCTCGTGCAGCATTCCTCAATATCTTACAGACAAAAGTGAAGGAAGTATCGCACAAGCCAGTTGAATTCGTTAAGAAGGCTTGGAGTTACATGGAATGTGTGATTGTTCGCGTGTTGTTGCTTCACTCGGAATATTACCCTCACCTTCATTCTTCTACAATAAAAGCGTCACGTAATCTAATTTCAAAGATGAGAGATCGCTCCATTGATCGAGTGCTTGAGATTGTAGAGATGGAAAAGCTCATAGATTATACTTCTAATCCGGAATACATGTCAACATTGAATGGTCTCATGGCACAACAGAAGGACTTCATCCAGGTCATTAACGATCCAAGCAAACCAACAAAGTTAAAATTTGAAGTGTCTGGCGAAGTCGAAGTTGGTCATTTGAGAGAGCATCCGTCGATGTCATTGTTACAGGAAGCGATCGAACTCAAAATGAGACTAACAGCTTATTGGATGATTGTTGTGCAAAGGTTAGTTGATAATTTGGGACATCATCTTCTGTTCAGTGTTCAGACCCTTGTGAACAAAGAGATGGAGAAGGAGATCGTGAACGAGATAATGCAGCCAGGCAATGGAGGGATCAAAAGCATGATGGACGAACCACATTGTATTACTGCCAAACGTGCAAAGCTGTACAAGAGTATTAAGTTACTTAAGGAATCCAAAGAAGTTCTGTGGAAAGGATGCAAGCCCATCAACCACCCCGCAGATCCCAACCACAGCCTCATTTTCCTCCCTTACCCGGCCTATCCAGATGGCAAATTCAAGTGCGATGCATGTGGACAAGAAGGTGATGGCTTCTGCTACCATTGCAGCCCTTGCAAGCTTGACATTCACATGCAATGTGCTTTCACGCCCTTTTCACTCAATCACACGTCCCACCCTCACCCTCTCAACCTCGCCTTCTGCCCTGCCAACCAAACCAAAACCTTCTCCTGCAATATATGCCAAACATTCGGGTCAAACCACTGGCTGTATCGATGCAACATATGTCAATTTGATGCCCACCTAGGTTGTGTGACGGTCAAGCCCATTATACCAGGTGTGAAGCAGATTTAACCATCATAGTATTGTTGTGTTAGACGCCATGGGTTTAACAAGCCCAAAATGTGTCTCAACGCAAACCAATTACTATATATATTGTATGAGTGTGCGTGTTATGATGTGTGTAAGAAGCAATGGAGGTAGTGCATGACAGTGGCGGAGATTGTGCTGCTTTGTGTTTCTAGTTGTATTTTTTTATGTTGTTCGTCACAATGGAGCTAGTGCGTGGTGGAGATTGTGCTGTTTTGTGGTTCTGGTTTTATTTTGTTATATTGTTCGTCTTAAGTTTGTGAGCTCACTAGTAGTGTTCTGTGTCTTTTTCTGTTATTGATGTTTTAAAGAAAAAAAAAAAAATTATATATATATATAGGGTCCCGTTCCGCACCCTAAGCTTTACCCTACACTTTAACAAATGTGTTTTGTCTACATGGGTAAGAAGTTTTGGAATAGGCTGATTTTTTGTGAGGAGATCATCCTCACAAAAAATCAGCTCATTCCAAAACTTTTTACCATATCAAAAATGGTTTACAAAAAATGGACGGTCCATGATTTTTCAACTTATAAATATGGGGCTAAAAATTTCGGAATGGGCTGATTTTTGGTGAGGATGATCTTCTAATCATAAAGATCATCCTCACCAAAAATCAGCCCATTCCAAAACTTCTAACCGATGTAGGACAAAACACGTTTGTTAAAGTGTAGGGAAAAGCTTAGGGTGTTGAACATTATATATATATATAGAGGGTGCCGTTTCCCACCCTAAGCTTTACCCTACACTTTAACAAGCGTGTTTTGTCCTACATAGGTTAGAAGTTTTAGAATGGGCTGATTTTTGGTGAGGATGATCTCTACGGTGAGGAGATCATCCTCACCAAAAATCAACTCATTCCAAAACTTCTAACCCCATCAAAAATGGTTTACAAAAAATGGATGGTCAACGATTTTTCAACTTATAAACATGGGGCTAAAAATTTCCTCATAGAGATCATCCTCACCAAAAATCAGCCCATTCCAAAACTTCTAACCCATGTAGGACAAAACACATTTGTTAAAGTGTAGGGTAAAGCTTATATATATATATATTTGATTAGTAGTATTTTATTCATAAAAACAAAGCTAGGCCTGTCGAGGTGACTAGCCTAGTAGCACCTTACAAAAAGAAAACTTTACTCACGAGAGATACAATGAATTCCATCCCAATTATCGATAAAATCCTCAAAAAACAGGCCCCTACATTCCTTATAAACTTTAGATCAACAAAACATCATACCCAAAATGGAAATAATCGTATCTATGTCATCTTTATGTATCCCTTCAAAATTACGGTTATTTCTCTCTAGCCACACCCCCCAACAAATTGCAAATGGAGTAATGTTCCACAGCAACCTCCTCGTGCCACCCAAGGAATACCCAATCGTCGACCAACACGTGAAAATATCCCTTATTGTTTTAGGTAAACAAGTTAAGATTCCATACAACCTAAAAAATGCGCCCAAATACCGTGTGTAAATTTGCAATGAAGGAGAAGGTCCTTTGTGGATTCTCCATTGTCCATGCATAGGACACAACAACTTGCCCCATACCACCTGCGCCACATCAAAATATCCATCATTTAGATCCTTTTTGGAGTTACAATACTATTTATATAAAAGAATCTTGTTCTTACAAAAATATGAAAACTATCTAAAATAAATAATAATAAAAAATCACTAAAACTAGTAAAAATGACCTAAGGATGGAAATTGATACTACTTAACATTAGAAATAAGTGGAAATTGATGATACATGATTCTGTCTTCTATAACTAATGTTATTAATAAAACAAAATTTTCCAAAAGTAGAAAAGTGCCTAAAAAATATGGTATACGTAGGAATCATGCCTAAAAACGAAAAGTCCATAGAATTCTATGGATCTTGAAGATCTCTATGTTTTCATTCAAGAATAGATCTTCTCAAATTGTTCTGAATCCCTCCCTCATCCAGATTCATGGTCCTATTTGGGCTTGTTTCGTTGGATCATTCTCCCCTAGTTGAAAAGAACTCATCTTGTGATTCAAGGAGTCATTGTTTGAAGCATATGGTCCAATTGCTTTTAAGTTCAACTTGTTGTACCCAACAATTGGATGCCAATCTAGAGGCCATTCGAATAGTAATTCTTCAGGATATACATCGATGAACTCATCTAATATGATTTTAACATTCACATGCAATGTGCTTTCACTCCCTTTTCACTCAATCACATGTCCCACCCTCACCCTCTCAACCTCGCCTTTTGCCCTGCCAACCAAACCAAAACCTTCTCCTGCAATATATGCCAAACACTCAGGTCAAACCACTGGCTGTATCGATGCAATATATGTCAATTTGATGTCCACCTCAGTTGTGTAATGGTCAGGCCCATTATACCAGGTATGAATCAGAGTTTACCATCATAGAATTGTTGTGTTAGACACCATGGGTCTAACAAGCCCAGAATGTGTCTCAACCGAAACAAATTGCTATATAGATATATAGTATGAGTGTGTGTGTTATGATGTGTGTAAGAAGCAATGGAGGTAGTGCATGACAGTGGCGGAGATTGTGCTGCTTTGTGTTTCTAGTTGTATATTTTTTATGTTGTTCATCACAATGGAGCTAGTGCATGGCAGTGGTGGAGATTGTGCTGTTTTGTGCTTCTGGTTTTATTTTGTTATATTGTTCATCTTAAGTTTGTGAGCTCACTAGTAGTGGTCTGTGACTTTCTGTTAATTGATGTTTTCAAAATATATAACTTGTTTGTTTTCTTTCGTCACTGAGTTTAATCTTCAGAGGACCCATCCATCTTACTAATTCACAGCTTAACCCATTTAGAAATGTTAAATTGATGAAGGGTGGAAAACAAATTTTCAATTATTCGTTGATTCTCAAAAATACCAAACAATTGGACCTAAAAAAAATTTGTTGATTCACAGAGTATTATGTAATTCGAAAAGAAAGAGAAAACCTTCTTAAAATACATAAATTTTATTAATCAAAAGTTGTTCCCCCTGAGACACTACAGGAGATGACAGGTATCTATCTCGAAGCATATTGTTGATTGAATGTGTACCTGAAGGGTATGAATATAGAAAGGTTTTTAGGGTGACAACATAATTTAATGTCTTTATTACTAAAGGAATCAAGTGAGTAGGATTTCATATGGATGTATGTGCCCCAATCTTTAGCCCTGGCAGCTCTGAATATGTCCAAGCGAACACATCTTCAAACTCCCTTAACAACTCAAAAAATTACCCTGGGTTTCTAGGTAAATCTTTCTCGATGCGCATTGTATACCTAGATCCCGAGGGCCCAACACAGTGCTCCTCTACTCCCCCAACCACATTTTTTTACTTTGTCTTGCAAGGTGGGAGGTGCTTTTTCCAGCTCCTCTTCGACAACTAGAGCCTATTCTAGTAGACCGAGGGTGTTGTCGTGCCCTTAATTTGGTCGACCAATACAAGTGATAGACTACCTTGCCATTAAGCAAGATTATCCTGTAGATTTTGCTTATTCGGGCACTGTAGCACCCTCTCTTTCTTCCTCACTCGTCATGGGATTTTGATGTCGACCCCCACATAGGCAGGGGAGTCGATCATAACCATGATACTCTATCCTATTCAAAGAAAGAAACTTTTGCAATATGTACTTCTGGTGGGAAGGGCGTCTTTAACACCAACAACGTGATCACCTTTCCTCTAACCACTACCTTTACACATTTGTGAAATGTTGAGCTTACTGCTTAGATCTTGTGGGTCCATGGGCTGCCCAATAATACATGGTACCATGTATCAACGTCAATCAAGTTGAAACATCTTTAATTATTTTCTTTTTTTCTGTAATTATGTTTTATTGATTGGTTCTATTTTATAGGCATGAGTTGGGATTTTGGAGGAGTGGTGGTGATAAGAATGGAGATATTTGATTTGTATCATTTCATTGCCATTATACTTGATGCATTTTATTAGATTTATTTTTTATTATTGTTAGACTATGTGAAGGCGTATCATGTTACTCCTATTGGGCTTCACAGCTCTTGCTTTTAATATTTCAAATACATTGGATCAGGCGGCATGATATTGGAAGAGTTGAGCGGAGGATTCATTGTATTTTTTTAAGTGTGATTAAGAGTAAGTTATCTTATTTTATTTATTATTAGGTGTATGAGGGATAGCGGTATTACTTTCAATTGTTTTTTGTTGATCCAAATTCTTTGTTAAAGCTTCAAATCCAATTAATTTGCAAAGTTCCTTCTTTAGTTTTTCTTGAACTGAAAACCTGAAATATTGTTTTGTGGTAGAAATTGCACTAAGCTTCCCTATGATTTTTATATGGAACAAATTTCTGGAAGTTAACTTTCATTAGGATTTGGTCTCGTATCATTTCAATCTATGTTCGATTTATAGAGATTTTTACTGTGTGATTTGTTGGTGGGGCCTGCTAAAAACATTTTCAATACAATCTGTAATTTTTCTCCTTTCAAGAATCAAAATTAAACTTAACTACAAAAATTGTTTAGAATATTTTTCTAAGTGTAACACTTCCTTATCTTTCTATAGAGTCCACGTTCGAGTCATTTCGATAAGTAATGAATCAAGTAGAAATTCTCAAAGTCAGATTATTGTTTGCTAAATTCCAATCAATGGAACGCCCAACAGGCTTTTTCTACATTTTTGAATTGCAAAAGCAACAACTTCTTGTAAATATACATTTTTCTTGGATAGATCATCAAGTCCTGGTATGATTCGCTAGGAACTGTTTTAATTTGGGTGATATATAATTTTTTAATTGGGAACATGTCAAATCTATCCAGATTGTAAATAGCTGGGTGAGTTCATCTGAGGTGATGTCTTGTCAAGTCAGCTGGACGAGTTGACTCCTAGAGACTCATTTGATTTTTATTTTATCTCATCCCTAAGTTCAGGATCTTGGGCCGGGCCATGGATCATGGATCAAATAGCGAATCCCAAAGTTAGGGAAAGTTGTCCCAATCCGCATCATTATTTGTATATGGAGCGGTTATTTGTAGGGAGTGACTTTTGATGATGAAATCGAGAGGATTCTCCTCTCATTTGTTTCAACTGCTATCGATCCTTCTTATTGAATGAATAGAAGCAAAGTGAGGAAGATGAGGGTACTGGAAGTTGTTTTATGTGCACCTGATCTCTCGTTTCAGGTTTATTTTTTAATAATTATATAATAATGTATGTAACTAGAATCAAAAAATAAATGAATCAATTTAAAAAGAAAAATAAAAGAAAAAAGAGAGAGATAGAGAGAGAATAATAAATAAGACGCAAAAGAAGAGTCAATGATCATAACAGTGTCCGTTTCTATAGCAACATATGGTGTCTACGTCATATTGTGATATGAATGATTAAGCAATTGCTCGAAAAACGACTATCCAAATCAGTCGTTATTTCCTTAACGACAATAGATTTTAGTCGCACTTTAATCTGATGTTGTGACGTGTTTACACTGTTGTTTTTGATAGATCTGAACCATCATAACAATTTTATTTGTGAGACGTAGGATCAACTCCCAAATCCACATCCACAATATGTAATTAACTCTAGCTATCAACCTCAATTGGTTCCTCTCTCTCTCTCTCTCTCTCTCTCTCTCTCTCTCGTCTACATGTAAAGAAGCAACTCCGACCACCAAAAACCTAGTTCTTCCTCTATCAATCTCCCATCAAAATCGAATTTAGGAAGAAAAAGAGATCAGAATAGATATGAGCAATCTAAGAGCAATTTTTCGCCCTCACATAGACTCCTCTTCATTCATTTGTTGTTGCAATTGATCTCGATTATGGTTTTCTTTTCAAAACCTTTATTATGGATCATATAAAATTTCTTTGCTCTCTGTGTCATCTCCTTGGTTCAATCACCTTGATTTTTCAGAAAATTAATCCGCTCTACAGTGTGAATTCAAGAAGAAAATTTGTTAAGGCATCGAAATGGGCTGATGAGAAATCTCCAAATGAAACCCTTGGTAAAAACTCACCTTAAAACTTTCAGACTTTTTGATTGAGAATGAGGTTATGGTTTTTCTCCCTTTATTGGTTTATTTTAGTGTCTAATCGGATTTTTCGATTGAGAGTCACTTTTTCCCTCCTACATAACGTATTGGAAAACCCCAAAATCTTATTTAGGGTTTCACTGATTTCGTTCGTCTCTCTCTCTCTCTCTCTCTCTCTCTCTCTCTCTCTATTTTGTGTTCAAGTGACTGAAGATTAGCAACCTTCAATAAATGTTGCTCCGTTTATCTATTTATTACAGCTTTTAAGGGAAATTTCTACTTATTATTTGGATTTAAGTTGATTAGTATAATTGACGAAAAATGGAAGTTATTTAGGTTGATTAGTATTTTTTGTTTTAATGGAAAAATTAAAGTTGAGAGATAATAATGAAAGATAAATAGATAATTGGGGAAAATGGTTGGGAGTGTGAAAGGAGATTAATGGGTTGGGAGGTGATTACAGGGGATTTCAAGTGGGCAAAGTTACAATTCCAGAGAAACTTTGGCGGAGTGGCGATCGGGCGAAAAATTGGAAAGTGGTACCCCATCGACTTAACCCCCTTACTGGGACATTGGCAACAATGATTGTGGTAAGCTATGCTTGTTGTTGTCATTTTGCTTTACCCTCCAATTCCATAACTTCATGTTTTTTGCAAACTATCATTACTTAGTTTTTAGTTTTAATTTGCTTGTAGTTTAGCCTTTTTACCTACTCATTTAGTTGTTGTATTTTGTGGTTCATATTCATCACAAAAACAAAGTAATAAAAAAAATTAAGAAAAAAAAGGTGATAGTAGAGATGGATTTGTGAGTTTTATGTTGTTCAATGAATTGGTGGGTTTTTTTTTAGTTTTTGAGCTTATTAAATATTTAGAGGGGTTTACATGCTGAAAATTGATTCATTAATTTTTCTTGAAAGAGGCTTACCTAAAAAAATTAATTTATATTGCAAGGGTTTTGAAGCATCCACAAGCTTTCGTTGATAATTAGAGCCCCACTACAACATTTTTGATCTACAACGACGGTTTATAACAGCAGATAATTTTATCTACCGTTATATATGCATTTTTTGCAGCGGACCATATTATCCGTCCCTATAGGTAGACTTTTTTTGCAACGGATAATTGTATCCGTCACTATAGGACCCAACACATCAACGCTTCTTAGTTTCATGTTTATTCAATGCATATAACAGCGGAAAAATATATCCGCCACTATAAAAATTTAATTTTTTTATATAAAAAGTTTGGGTTAGTGAGTTCTCTTTGTCAAAAATTTTTTAAATTGAATATAGCAGTAGAGTAATACATCCGCCACTAAAAAATCAATTTTTTTTTTAAATATAAAAAATTATATTTAGGGAATTCTTTTATGAATTTTTTTTAAGTTAAATATCGCAGCGGATTAATATATCCGCCACTAAAAAATCAATTTTTCTATATATAAATTTTTGTCTCGTCGGTGAATATAGCAGCGGATAAATATATCCGCCACTAAAAATCAATTTTTTTTATATAAAAAATTGTGTTTAATGAGTTCTCTTGATCAAGTCTTTTTAAATCGCATATTGCAACGGATTAATATATCTGTCACTAAAAATTCAATTTTTTTTATATAAAAAGTTCGATTTAGTGAGTTCTTGAAAGCGCCCTCGATTCGCGGGGTGCGCGGATCCACTTTTAACCCTTGAGGTTTGGGAGTCGCCACCTAGTTATTGTGGTCTAGGAACCAAACTGACTCTAACATGGATAAAAAAAACTAATCTACCATAAAAAATCTGAATTCGGGGATCAAGTTACGGGGTTGGAATGTATTAGGTACCAACCCTGCCCGGCCAAAGCCGGTCTCTACTAACTTCCCAAGTAAATTACATTGCTAAAACCTAGATAAAAATAAATAAAAATAAAAATTTACCTTTCCGATGGCAAGGACTTGGTTCCCTCAGATCTGACAAAAAGAGCTCCTTGTACCGTGCTCCCTTGCTTCGTTCTGTTTTCGGATTTGACTTTGGATCTCCGAGACAAGGTATCTCCTTGTTTTTGAATCTGAACTCTTCAAGTTCGTTACGGATTTGGGGGTGTTTTTAGAAGGCTTTTGGGTATTTTCTAGACTAAAATTGAAGGAGGGATGTTAGTTAAGGAGTTGGGGCTCCAAAACTAGGGTTTATGGGGGGCTAGGGGAGCTTCTAGACCTACTTCTCTTAGGGTTTATAATTTTTTACGAAAATAGGGTGTGAGCACCTCTATTTATAGATGTTTTTAGGGGTTGATTTGGATAGAGTTAGTGTTTAATTAGAGATCTTTTAATTAGAGTTGTGTTTTAGTTTGACTTGTTTTAGGTAGAATTGTGTTTTAATTAGAATTGTTTTAGGTAGAATTGTGTTTTAATTCAAATTGTTTTAGGTAGAATTGTTTTTAAGTTAGAACTCTATTAGATAGAGTTATTATTTAATTAGATCTCTATTATGACTTTTGGTCTTATTTGATTGACTTTTAATGTTTTGACTTTAGTCTGAATTGATTGACTTTTAATATCTTGACTTCAGTCTTGCTTAATTGACTTTAATTTTGACTTCAGTCTCACTTGATTGACTTTAATACCTTGACTTCAGTCTTGCTTGATTTACTTTTAATTTTTGGAGAACCCCCCTCTAAAATATCTTTAATTCTTTGGACCCCCAAATGGAGGGGTCCTTAAAGAAATATCCCACGAACCCTCAACAATTTTGCCTGAGAGTCCGATTAATCGATTTTTTAGGTTCAAAATTTTAAATTAATTTCATTAATGTTTAAATTTAATTATTTAATGTTTTATTTATTAATTTCGAATTTTTTAATTATGAAAATTGTGAAATTACTGTTTTACCCCCGAAGAGGACTTTTCACGTTTTAAGTCGGTTTTTAATGTTCCAGGATGTTTTAGAATCGATTTTTCGTAAGGAATTCAATGAGAATGTTGGTTTGTGTCATTTATGAAAATTTTTATGTGAAATGATTGTGAACTTTATGAGGGGTATTTTCATAATTTTGTCAAATTCTGTTAAAATTGGCGAAATGATTTATTTGTTTTTGATTTGTTATTTTATGTGTTTGAGAGAGTTTTCCTAAGCGTAACGTAGGCTCTAGGGTTTTTTGATGTTAGGGGTATTTTGATAATTTGGTCAATTTTTAGTGATTTTTATCGTGAAGTTTCTTTTTGGTCTGCAAGATGATGGTTTCTATGTTTCTGGGTCGTATTTTCCTAGCGTAGCGTGGTTTCCAAGGTTTTGTCAGTTCGAGATACCTCATCCGGATTTCTGAAACATATCTGAAACAAAATAAAGCAATGGAATACACATCCATCATTGGGAATCATTGCAATCGGATTGACGAGTTGATTAATCAGGCGAGTGCAAAAATGGGGTGTCTACAGATGCCCCTCTTTGGCAGAGGATTGAAGCAAATTAGATAGCAAATCTATTTTGGTAGATAGTGCGATATCTGAATGCCAAAGCTAGTGACAGTTCATTTTGCAGCCTGATTTAGCAATTCGTCAGGGTGTTCGGATCCTTGAGGGTAAAGCTCTCCCCGAATCAAAAAGTTGTCAGGTCCTTGAGCGCAAACTCTCACTGACAGTGTCAGATCCTTGAATTTTAGAAAATTCTCCTTGACTGATATAGCAACTGTGCAAGTGTGTGGCTTAAAATATGAGCATAATTTGAGCATAGTCTGAGTATAAACTGAGCATAATTTGAATATAAACTGAGCATAGTTCCTGAGCGTAGTTCCGAGAAAACCCTCGGCGGTAACATAGCATAGTTCCGAGAAAACCCTCGGCGGCATCTAAGCATAGTTCCGAGAAAACCCTCGGCGGTAACTAAGCGTAGTTCCGAGAAAACCCTCGGCGGTATCTGAGCATAGTTCTGAGAAAACCCTCGGCGGTATCTGAGCATAGTTCCGAGAAAACCCTCGGCGGCATCTGAGCATAGTTCCGAGAAAACCCTCGGCGGTATCGGAGAACGAATAAATCTGGAAGATAATGAATCTGGAAGAGAAATGATCGATTCCAAGAATGATAGGATCTGAAAAAGAATCTGGAGAACGAAAGAATGTCATATCTCCTATGTGAGATTCAAAATGCTTTTGTTTGAACCTCAAGGATGTATCAAAAAGTTTTATGAATTTAAAACATAAGTTTTTATTTCTTTTGAACCTCAAAAGTTTTTCGGAAAAACTGTTATCAAGAGGGTAACCTTAGGTTTGGGGTTCCTATTATCTCTTAGGATTAACACTGCTCAAAAGCAAAATGCCTCTAGTTTGACAATGACCATGGCCTTGAAAATAATTGAACACATCATAAAAAAAAATGCCCCTAGTATAAGGGGGAAAAGTTACATTAAAAAAAAAAGAAAATGCCCCTTGTATGAAGGTTTGAAATAATTGATTACCGCAAGCGCAATAAAGACTTAACTTTTAATTTTTATTGAAGGTTTTGAGTCAGGCTCAAGAGTACAAAATTATTTCCTTTCGAGTTTCATCATAGAATTCACCCTTATCTCCCTTGGTTCACTTGGGGAAGTAAACATTTTCAGATCGATCGTAGACAAGATACTTGTGGCTTCTGAGTCTATGCCTGATTTAAGCTAAGTATTGAACTTGATTATTCGGACTTCTGATGTTTCAGCTCGGACCGCTCTCAGCTTGGGATTTTCTTCTGTTTTTCTTTATTGCTCTAACTTTTGCCTAGATTGCCTTTTCAGGTTTTCAATCTAACGAGCTTGCTCTAACTTTTGCCTAGATCCCCTTTTTAGGTTTTCGATCTAACGAGCTTTTCTTTTTTTTTCTTGGCTCTGGTTGTTGTCAAAGTTGTTCTTTCAGATTTTCAACCTTGCGTGCTTGCCTTAATTTTTGCCTAAGTCGCCCTTTTCGGGTTTTCAACTTAGCAGGTCTTTTCACTTATCTTTTTCTTCTCTTTTGAACTTCTAGAATTTATTGTCTGATCATGCTTTGCCACCCTCCTTGACTTTTCACACGGTACTTAGGAGGACTTTTATAGGTAGGCTTGGGACTGGGTAAAAAGAAAGGAATTTTGAGGCTCAAAAACCCAAATGCCCCTTGTGTGGCATTTCCTTTTAAATTATTTCTTTTTCTTTAAATTTTCTTCCCCATTTTGAATTTTTTTTCTTTTGAATTTTTTTCATTTCTTATTGTGTGGGGAAATAGATTTTTTTTATTGATGTGGTCGGGCCTGAAGTAATTTCTCAGGTTGCCTACGTACCCCAACATTTTGGGATCAGACCAAAACGTAGTTCAAATTTTCCCTCCCCTAGGTTAGGTGATCGGGCTGAGAAAGAAAAAGGCATAATTTTTTTTTTTTTTTTTTTGAAAAGGCTGCAAAGGGCTGAGAAATGAGATAAAAAACTGGGTAGCAAGGAAATTGATTCGGCCAAAGATGGCCTCCTTAAATGTAGTACCGTTTGATTTGGTCAAGGTTGGTTGGTTCTGGTAACTCGATTCCATCATAATCTTGAAGTCTGACAGCTTTTCCTGGTAATATTTCTTTGACGATGAACGGACCTCCCCAATTTGGTTTGAACTTCCCCCTGGGATCAAAAATAGGTGCCCTGTTCTCTTTGAGTACTAAATCCCCGACTTGTAAGTGACGGGCCTTGATTTTCTTGTCAAACGCACGGGCAACTCTTCTTTGATAAGCTTGCACGTGGTATAATGCTCTTAGTCGTTTTTCTTCGATCAAATTCAATTCTTCATACCGTTGGAGAACCCAATCTGCTTCTGACAACTGACTTTCTAACAAAATTCTGAGAGATGGAATCTCCATTTCAACTGGCAAGACTGCTTCCATGCCATACACTAAGGAGTAGGAAGTAGCTCCGGTGGAGGATCGAATTGAGGTTCGATATGCCCATAATGCAAATGGCAGTTTTTCTGACCAATCTCGATGTGATTGACACATTTTCCTAAGGATAGTCTTAATATTCTTATTTGCTGCTTCGACTGCTCCATTAGTCTGAGGTCGGTAAGGAGATGATTTATGGTGTGAGATTTTAAACTTTGAACACAATTTGATAACCTCAGCTTTGAAATGCGACCCGTTATCAGAGATCAACTCTGAAGGTACCCCATATCGACTGATGATGTTCGTTTGAATAAACTTTGCAACTCGAGACGCAGTGAGGACAGCATAAGAGGCAGCTTCAACCCATTTGGTAAAATAATCGATGGCAACCAGGATGTATTCGTGCCCGTTTGATGCCTTAGGCGATATTTTACCAATAATGTCAATTCCCCAGACTGAGAAAGGCCATGGTGAGGTCAGACCCACTAATTGAGATGGTGGCACATGTATCAAGTTCGCATGTATTTGGCACTTATGACAGGTTTTGACCATGTGATGACAATCTGTTTCCATCGTGGGCCAATAGTATCCTTGTCTCATAATCTTCTTAGCTAACATTTTCCCATTCATATGAGGGCCACATTCTCCTGAATGTAGTTCAATCATTATCTGTTCAGCTTGATCTTCATCAACACACGACAAGTGAATCCCATCATAAGATCTTTTGTATAAGCTTCCTGCGCACAGGATAAATTGAGACGCTAATCTTAGTAGGGTCTGTCGTTCTTTCCTCGATGCTTCTTCCGGGAATTCTTGTTTTTCCAACACTTTCCTTATGTTTGTGTACCATGGCTTTTCATCGGGTAGTCGAGTAGCAATGTTGATTTGATGGCAGTACGCGGGTTTATTTTTGACTTCAACAGTGATCGGTATCAATTCCATGCCAGGGGGCAAATGGATCATTGAAGATAAAGTTGCTAAGGAGTCAGCAAATCTGTTATCCTCCCTTGACAAGTGCTGGAATAGGATAGCTTTAAACTTACTGACTAAGTTTAGCAAATACTCATGATAGGGTTTCAACTTTTCATCCCTAGTCTTCCATTCTTCCAATGACTGATGTATGACCAAAGCTGAATCCCCGAAAACTTTAATTTCTGTAATACCTAAGTTCAAAGTAGCTTCGAGCCCTGCGATGTACGCCTCATATTCAGCCGTGTTATTAGTGTTCGAAAAGGCTAACTTAATAGCGATAGGAAAATGACACCCTTCTGGAGATAACAAGACTGCCCCTATTCCATACCCATTTTGATTGGCCGCTCCATCAAAGTATAACTGCCATGTTTGGTTCTGCGATTCTTCTTTAACGTGCAAGATGTTCTCATCTGGGAATTGATCGACAGGCCTTATTCCTTCTACTACAGGGTGATCTGCCAAGTATTCTGCTACAGCTCTCCCCTTGATGGATTTCTGTGTAACATGCGTGATGTCAAACTCTGATAGCAACAGTAACCATCGTGCGGTTCTCCCTGTCAATGCCGGTTTCTCAAAAAGATACTTGAGAGGATCCATCCGAGATAATAGGATAATTGAATGAGACAGCATATAATGCCGGAGTCTCTGAGTAGCCCATACCAATGCTAAGCAAGTTTTCTCCAAGGATGAATACTTTCGTTCATACTCTAACATCTTCTTACTGATGTAGTAGATGGCCCTTTCTTTGCGAGTATCTTTGTCATACTGTGCAAGCATGCACCCCATAGCTTCTTCTGTGACTGACAAATAAAGAAGAAGTGGTTCACCTGTTGTAGGTGGAACAAAAATAGGTGGATTTAAGATATACTCCTTGACTTGGTCGAAAGCCTTTTGACATTGCTCATTCCAAACTGTTGGTTCATTCTTCTTAAGAAGCTTGAAAATAGGTTCGCAGACGTTGGTGAGTTGAGCGATGAACCTGCTAACATACTGGATTCTGCCCAGAAAACCTCGAATCTGTTTTTCAGTCTCGGGAGGCGGCATCTCTTGGATAGCTTTAATCTTTACAGGGTCCACTTCGATTCCTCTCTGACTGACTACAAATCCCAACAGCTTTCCAGAAGTTACTCCGAATACACATTTCTGTGGGTTGAGGCGGAGTTGGTACTTTTGAATCCTTGTGAGAAATTTATCTAACGCAGTAACATGTCCTAGTCGTTCTTTGGATTTGACTATCATATCATCTACATAGACTTCGACCTCTTTGTGTATTATGTCATGTAGTAAAGTCGTGGCTGCTCTTTGATAGGTAGCTCCAGCGTTCTTCAAACCAAAAGGCATGACCTTGTAGCAGAAGGTCCCCCACTGTGTGATGAACGACGTCTTTTGCATATCTCGAGGATCCATCTTTATCTGATTGTATCCTGAAAATCCATCCATGAAGGACAACAACGCGTGTCCTGCTGTACTGTCTACTAGAACATCTATGTGTGGTAAAGGGAAACTATCCTTTGGGCTTGCTTTGTTTAAATCTCTAAAATCCACACACATTCTAACTTTTCCATCCTTTTTCGGCACCGGGACGACATTGGCAATCCACTCAGGGTATTCTACTACTTCCAAGAATCCAGCGCTAATCTGCTTTGTAACTTCTTCTTTGATTTTCAAAGCCCATTCCGGCTTTATACGTCGAAGTTTCTGTTTGATTGGTCAAGCATCAGGATATAACGGAATCCGATGTTGGACAATATCTGTGCTTACCCCCGGCATATCCTCGTAAGACCACGCGAATACGTCTCTGAACTTTCTGAGTAAATCTACTATCCCTTTGCGTTCATCAGGAGATAAAGTGACCCCTATACGAATTTCCTGAGGACTTTCTTTTGTTCCGAGGTTGATAACCTCTACTTCCTCTATTAGAGGTTGAGCCTGACGTTCCTCTTCTTGTTTAAGTAATTTGATTATTTCAGGGGGAGGTTCTTCGTCAAAAGACTCTCCCTCCGAAGCCAAATTATTAGTTGAATTATTATTGCGCTCGGGGTAATCAAAAATTTCTTTCATTTCATTGAAAAGAGATGGGGTAACAGGACTCATTGCAGACTTGACAGACTCACTCGACTCAGCAGGAAAAACAGACTCCCTAGAAATAACAGACTCAGCAGAAACAACTAACTTACTCGACTCAACAGAAATAAATGACTCAACTGGCATGTCAGACTGAACAGGACTAATGGGACCAATAGACCCAGCCTTGACATGCAACACAGGACTGATTACATGATAATTTGATAGAGACCCAACAGCGGGTTTGATTACAGACTGAGGATTTGGGATTCCTTTCCCAACTGATAACACTAAGATACCATGATCTTCAATGAATAGCTGATCTATGTTGAGGGAGTCTTGATCGAGCTGCCAGTCTTCAACTTTCTTCTCCTTAACTTCTATGCTTGCTTCCTTTTCGGGCCATTCCATGTCAAAAAAGATTTCAAAGCCCGGCAGACGAGTACCTGTGATGTGATCAATAAATGGCTCTGGGAACCCACAATAGCGGAAATCTTCTCCTTCTTTCACGAAATAACCATTGAGGGTCTTTCGATAGGGCTTCATTTTAATGAGATCTGTGGTACACCTTTGCCTTTTAGCAATGGCATTATCCCATTTTGTCTTCCAATATTGGGCCCAATCTTCCTTAGTAGGCTTATATCCTAGTCCGAATGTGCCGATGGCCTCTTTAATTAATGGTGCCTCTTTAATACCTTGCTGTTTGCAACCTAAGCCCATACCAGGGAAGAATCTCATTTTCTTGAATATATTGGCCATGCAACAATTATCGATATTTTCCATTGGAAAATACTCCTTCATGGCTTGATCCCATTGGACTGAGCATATCTTTTCAAATTCGAACCCACTGAGCTCTACTCCCTGTTGTTCTGGTTGAATCTCAAGCAATGGCTTATCCTTAGCCTCAGTATTATTTATGATCCCTACAATTTCAGCATCTCCATGAAGAGTAATTACCAGCCCATCCTTGATAAATTTGACCTTCTGATGTAGCGTAGAAGGGATGGCTTTAATCTGGTGTAACCATGGTTGAAAGAGGACTGGATATCAATAACCTGAAATTCCACAGGAAATTTAGCTATGCCTGTGGACAGCCGAAGGTGCAAAATTCCCAGTACATCTCTCTTGGTGTTATCATAAGCTCTAACACCTTGATTAGTAGGTTTGAGATCTTCAACCTTAAATCCGAGACAAGTAGTCGTTTTCAGCGGGCAAACGTTCAGTGCACTCCCGTTACCAATCAAAACTAAAGGTACCCTCATTCCGTTACAGTCAACTGTAATGTGCAGCGGCTTAGTATGACTTGCCCCTTCTTTTGGGAGATCTGAGTCCGAGAAGGATAGACTATTCTCCACGTAAGTTGCCCCCACTATACTGGCTAGCTGATCTGGGGAAGTATCAAGGGAGACTTGGGCTGTGTTTAATGCTTTGAGAACAGCCTCCCTATGAGCAGTGGAAGCCATTAGTAAATCCCATACTGAGATATTAGCCCCTGATTTTTTCAACTGTTTGATCACGGAGTTATCCTCTTCGATGCTTTCCTTAGTGGGATCATCTCCTTCTTTTCTTGCCAGGGCTGCAGGATTATCAACACAGAGTTCTTGTGGCTTAAAAACTCTTCCACCTCGAGTCATATGTCTAACTTCATCACAAGAAAGGGAGAAGGGCTCATCCTCTTCAGTCAACACGTATGGATCTTCGTCTATTAAAGGTACAGGATTTTTCAGATTCATTTGGGCCAACAGGTAACTAGTGAACGCGGGACTATCGTAACGAGGCGGGGATAAACAATAGGTATCATCCGAGGTTAAATCGAATGGTTCATAGTTTGTGGTAAAAACCTCATCAATGAAGGCTATCCCGGCAAGGGGGTAACTGGGCGGTTTAACTTGGATTGGATGGATGAGAGAAACAGGGTCGAATGATAATGGGGTGTGAGAAACCATATTCAGGGTTGGTGGAGGTTGATAAGCAGGTAATGGATTTGTGGTGACATTTGGTGGGCTAGGGATGGTGACCTTTTTGTTGTCAATAAGGTTTTGAATGGCATGGCGCATGGTGATACAACGATCCGTGTGATGGCCAGGATTTTGATGGAATTCGCAGAACACGTTAGCATTGTGTCCAGCTGGCAAGGGATTAGGTAAAGGTCGGGGTTGGATAGGGGTAAGAAGCCCTTTTTTCATCAATTTGTGAAGCGCTACAGTGAGACTCATCCCTAGATTGGTAAACTGACGCGGAGTCCGAGGTTGACTTGGGTGAGCTTGGTTATTAGTCCGGACTGGGGGTTGAGCTGGGGTAACTGAGGTATTGGCGATGTAAGTATGGTTGATGTTGGGTTTGGGAACATATGGTTTCTTAGGCCTGTTATCTGAGGGGTTAGAAAGGATCCCAAAGGCAAATGCATCCTCAAGTTGGCTCCCGGCTTGCAACAAGGATTCAAAGGTAGGGAGGTATTGGGCCACTAGGTGTTGAGCATATCCTTGGGAGAGATTCTTTAAGATAATTGCTACTTGTTCCTTCTCCGAAGGTCTATCCCACATTTGAGAAGCCTTGGCCCTCCAGCGACCAATGAAATCAGTGAATGTCTTCCCATTTTTCTGTTTAGTTACTTCCAGATCCCTTCTTGAAGTCTCAATCTCGGTACTGTACTTATACTGATGCCAGAAGGCCTTTGACATGTTTTCCCATGTACCCACAGTAACTGGATCTTGAGACATTAACCAACGTAGTGCTGATCCCGATAGAGTCCTTTGGAACAATAATGTCATCTGTTCGTCGCTGAGTCCCATAGTGCGCATGTTGGTAACATACACCTTAAGATGTGTTTTTGCACACCCTGTCCCACTGAACTTGTCCATTTCAGGCATCACAAACTTTTCTGGCAAATGGATCCTAGGGATGTGATTCAAAGCTTCAATGCCTGCTGCCATTTCATCAATACCCTTTATACTCTTCATTGCTGACTCCAATTGAGACATTTTATTAGATAACGCCGGATTCTCATCAACATACTCTTCGTCTCCGTCGAGCTCGAAAACTTCACGTGGACGTTTCCACTTTCCACAGTCCCATAAAGGAATTCCCGTCGATTCCGAGGTCTGTTCCAACATTCCACTTTACCTTTTATATTGCTGATATCATTGGCAAAGGCTGCCAAGTTCTTACAGATCTCTGTGAGCTCAGATTCTGAAGCCATCTCTACTTGTTGACTTGGTACTGTGGTTCTTTCTAACCGACTGGACTTACGACTCCAATTAGGAGGTGGACGCTTGAGTTTGGGCGCAATGATAATCCTATATGACCCCATCAAAGGTAGATTTAGTCAATTTCGGTATTAACCCCTTGATAACATTTTTAAGAATCATTTTATTGAGGTTTGTGCACCAATCCATTAATTAATCCATTCACACAATGAGTATTTGAAAAGAAAATAAATATCCATTCGAAAAGAAAGATAGTTTTATTGAAAACGATAAACAATATGTTCTTATTTAAACATCTTTCAACAAATTTGTTTTGAACTATTTTTACATGGACGCTTGGCTTTGTCTTGATGGTCATCAGGATTGCTGTCAGGCTTGACCCTCTTGGCTCTAACAACTTGCTCTCTGAATTCTACTGGTCCATCTGGATACCCTAAGGTGCGCTTGTTCCAAGCTTTCTCAATGAGGTATACTAACTTTTCAGTCAAAGGCTCGGGGGAAAAGAAGGCTTTATGCTGAGGTAAGGATAACTCTGTAAGTACATCGTACTGTTCTGGGATTAGATTAGGGTGGTAAAAAGATGTTTCTTCTAAACCAATCAGACGGACGTAGTATGATCCTTTGGTTCCTAGAACAGGGGGATCAGTCATCCACCAAGGGCACCTAAAATCGATATGACAGGCGAGGCGAGAGTCTAACCATTTACTCCAAGCTTTGATTGAATTGTGACGCACTAATAGGTTTCTCTTGGAAAAATGCTCTGGGCCATATTCGAGGTTTGAGGGAACCTCTACGATTTTGAGACGGTCAAAAAGCCACATATAGAGCAAGTAAGGGCTTCCTTTGAAGCTTTCCCGCTCACCATTTTTTATGGCATCTAACCCTGAGAAGGTTTCAGCTAAGATTAGAGGTACTGGGTTGGCTTTCCTTGAGAGCTGAGAGGCTATATCTATGAAGGACTTAGGGATAGTTTGGCCATCACTATTGGAGATCAGTATGTATTGAGCTAGGATTCCTAAGCACAATCGATAGTCTCTAGTGGCTCGCCAAGCTTCGGGTTTTACATTGATGGGGTGACTGCGGGAACGATACGGGCCCAGTAACGGTACTAAGTTTAATCTCCCGTCATTGACTAAGACTTTGGCTTCTTCCTTGGAAATGTTTAGCCCTGTGGCGAGTTCACCAGAATATCCGGTCTTCAATGAGGGCCTGACTAGGGGTCCTAAAGTGGATATCCTCATGATGCCGTAATAATCCTCGTGAGTAGGGCATAAATGCATGTACCCTATATGGAATATGTGAAGATAGGGGTTCCATCGCTTAGCCATAGCATGTAAGAGGTTCCAGTCGATCTCAAACTCATGGAAGTAAAGAGCACTCCTCAACATGAATCTCCCAAAATTGATCTTCTCTACAGGGTGCATTTCTATGACGGTTGTTTTGACTAACTGATCGATTGGGTTATCGCCGACGGCTAACATCCTGGTTTGACACAAAAGGGTATTTTAGTACTCTTCCAATGGTCCATGTAAAAGATCAATTTATTTTCTTTTGGAAAATCTTATACTTATGGAAAATATTTTCTGGAAAATGTTTCTTCTAAAGAACACTTCTTTTGGAAAATAATTTTTTGAAAAATATTTTCTTTTTCTTCTTTGAAAATTCGATTTCAATTTTGATTTAACTGGCCCGGTCCATCATGATTGTTGGATCGGGATGGATTGGGTCATTATTGTAAAAGAATGGATTCTTTACTGGGTCGGTGCACCCATTTTAATTTTCAAAAATATAATTTCTTTGATCCTTGAGGACAATCATGCACTTTGATCTCATCATTCACATCACTCACATACATTCATCCAACAACAGGCATTCATTCAATAAACAACCCGGGAACACCCACGATAAGTTCGAGTCGTGACCTATGGGGAAGGTTTCTAGACTCTAGGCTTGCTACGTGCAATGCATTTTTATCTGGCCACCCTTGCCCAAGCACACCTATATACCTTTCGATACGTGGTGACTTGGTTTGATATACCGTATAGGTGATAATCTAAAACCTCAATTCACTTCTCTGAAGCCAAAAACAGCCAGTTCGATCTCCAGTTGAGAGGTGGCGCACAATGCTGAGCAAGGGCCCACTTAAATACCTCTCGTCTAGAATAGACGTGGTCTATCCCCCTCGTACAGTAGGGTACAGCGGGGCAAGATCTTGCTTAGGCACTGATTTTGACCAAGAAGTGCAATTGATATACTTAGATTACCTTTTATACCTACGGGTACGAGTCAAGAGTTGTAGCTTTCATAAATGGTTTGGCGTCCCACGAGGGGACCGACCACGTACTAGTACTACGTTGGCAATCGGGACATGTGACTGTGTGGCTCACAATAGGACAAAGGCTCAGGTCGCCCCAGCCTGGGTGCATCAATATGTCTCTCAGAATCACCTGATCAGACGGTATTGATGCCCCAGTTCGATATACCCTAAGGTACGTGACTGGAGTTGTGGGTTTCGTGAATGACGTCGCATCTCCGAAGAGACCGGACCACGCACTAGTGCCACGTTGGCTAAATGGGACGTGTAAGTGAGTAAAGCGGGAAACGTGCATGTGGTGTGTGCAAAGTAGGGTGGGGTGTGCCTGGGGCCTTTTCAACCAAATGGGCCCATGGCCTAATCAAACCAATCATTGTAACATGAATTATATGGATATTTAACATGAACACAATTCCAATCACATAAACATTTAATCATGATCAACATTATGACCAACATCAAACATGCATTCCCAATGACACTATAGCATATTAAATAGGCAATTATCATGAATTAACAATATGGTCCGAACCATGGAAATAAGCTCATGATTCCAAGTCTCACCTAAGTTTATATAGTCCAATCAAGATTATTTTGGGGCGACCAAAAATAATTCAAAATTTCTAAGAATTTCGAATTAAGGGTATAATAATGATCAATGAAATAAAGAGGATGGTTTTGTTCATTTTTTTTATTTTTTAAAAAAAATAATAAATTGAGCCCAATCAAGGAAATTCAAAAAACAAAACAACTTGAGCATATGTCGCCATTAGCAACATTTAAAAAATTTGACTTCATTATTTTTTTAAACTTCCCTTTTTTTAAAAAAAAAACTTTCTACTCTTTATTTTTTTATTTTGATTTTCCCCCTTTTTTTAGAAATCAAATTGATCTTAAAAAACCAAGATAATTTTGTGAAACAGATTATATGCCGCTGCCAATAATCGAACTCATCCGGCACATGTCGAAATCGGCCTTGCTGTTTTAAACAGCAGGATAACGTCGAGCTCAGCTCATAACAGCAGCTCAACGTCAAGATCAACAGCAGCTTAACGTCGAGATCAACGGCAGCTCAACGTCGAGATCAACCTATAACAGCAGCTTAATCGTCGAGATCAGCAGGTTAGTCGTCGAGATCAGCAGGTTAATCGTCGAGATCAGCCTATAACAGCAGGTTAGTCGTCGAGATCAGCCTAGAACAGCAGGTTAATCGTCGAGATCAGCCTGTAACAGCAGATCAGCGTCGAGATCAGCCTGTAACATGGGATTTTTCGACGAATTGTTCGCCATTTCAGTTCTGTGATAAGAGAAATCTCTTTATGAACTTCTCTAATGGGGATTAGAGACTTTTACTTAAAAGAATAAGAGTGAGAAACCCTGATTCTACCAATCTTCACAAAGATCTCCACGTTCGATCGAGATCAGAGGTATCTTTCTTACAAGAACAGCTGATCGGGCAAGAACAGCCATTAAAGTCGAGACATGGGACGATTTTTGAGCGAAGAAGATGCGAAGTAATTCAGGTAATAGCGCCCCATACCAGTCCGTTAATCCATCGTTGATCAATCAATAATTAGGATGAATGCAAAACTCAAACGGTTGATCCTTAAATCGGCCGAGTTTAATGAGCCAAGAGGTGGGTTAAAAACCTTTGAGGAGCAAGGTTTTTCGAGTCTCTGTTGAGACAGTAGAACCGAATGAAGAAGATGATGGTTTTCTTTAAAAAAAAATTTTTAAAAGGGTTGAATGGGAAATAAATAAAATGGGTTTTTTATTAACAGCCCCCCCAAATTGATTTGCTATGCACACACCCCCCCAACAGTTTCTGCCGACAGAAATTCAAGAAATTTTTTTTATTTTTTTTTATTTTTTTTTATTTTTTTTATTTTTTTTTATTTTAAATTTTACTGTTTGAGATGCTGTCAATGGGCAGCCTCTCTTGCCTATAAAACATCTTTAAAAAAATGAAAAACAACTACCTAAAAAACGAGTTATATCGAACATGTTTCCCTTTTAAAAAAAAAAAAAAAAAATCCTTTGTCATCCAAAAATGGATCGACATGCTTTTAAAAATAAAAAATAAAAAGAAACCTTTGTTTCATTATTTCATCCTCAACGATCATTATTCCACCCTCAACAAAGTATCTGTTGAAACTTGGTATTATTTAAAGTCACCCCAAGTGACTCTCAATTGAATTATATAAGAATAATAAAATGCGGGAATAACGTATTCAAAATTGAACCGAAATTAATGGTTAAACCCACCAATATAAAAACTAGAATAACGTATTCAAAGTTGAACCGAAATTAAGTGTTAAACCCACCAACATACAAAAAAAAATCAGATAAACGAATAATAAGAATTAACTAACTAGCAATTAAATAGAATCAACTAAAACTAAAAAAAAACGAGGTCATTGGCAATGTTCCCATACTTGGGGTTTTTCAAGTCTGATCCTCAATGTCCCCAGTGGAGTCGCCACTGAAAGCGCCCTCGATCCGCGGGGTGCGCGGATCCGCTTTTGACCCTTGAGGTTTGGGAGTCGCCACCTAGTTATTGTGGTCTAGGAACCAAACTGACTCTAACATGGATAAAAAGAACTAATCTACCATAAAAAATCTGAATTCGGGGATCAAGTTACGGGGTTGGAAGGTATTAGGCACCAACCCCGCCTGGCCAAAGCCAGTCTCTACTAACTTCCCAAGTAAATTACATTGCTAAAACCTAGATAAAAATAAATAAAAAAAAAATTTTACCTTTCCGATGGCAAGGACTTGGTTCCCTCAGATCTGACAAAAAGAGCTCCTTGTACCGTGCTCCCTTGTTTCGTTCTGTTTCCGGATTTGACTTTGGATCTCCGAGGCAAGGTATCTCCTTGTTTTTGAATCTGAACTCTTCAAGTTCGTTACGGCTTTTAGGGTGTTTTTAGAAGGCTTTTGGGTGTTTTCTAGACTAAAATTGAAGGAGGGATGTTAGTTAAGGAGTTGGGGCTCCAAAACTAGGGTTTGTGGGGGGCTAGGGGAGCTTCTAGACCTACTTCTCTTAGGGTTTATAATTTTTTACGAAAATAGGGTGTGAGCACCTCTATTTATAGATGTTTTTAGGGGTTGATTTGGATAGAGTTAGTGTTTAATTAGAGATCTTTTAATTAGAGTTGTGTTTTAGTTTGACTTGTTTTAGGTAGAATTGTGTTTTAATTAGAATTGTTTTAGGTAGAATTGTGTTTTAATTCAAATTGTTTTAGGTAGAATTGTTTTTAAGTTAGAACTCTATTAGATAGAGTTATTATTTAATTAGATCTCTATTATGACTTTTGGTCTTATTTGATTGACTTTTAATGTTTTGACTTTAGTCTGAATTGATTGACTTTTAATATCTTGACTTCAGTCTTGCTTAATTGACTTTAATTTTGACTTCAGTCTCACTTGATTGACTTTAATACCTTGACTTCAGTCTTGCTTGATTTACTTTTAATTTTTGGAGAACCCCCCTCTAAAATATCTTTAATTCTTTGGACCCCCAAATGGAGGGGTCCTTAAAGAAATATCCCACGAAACCTCAACAATTTTGCCTGAGAGTCCGATTAATCGATTTTTTAGGTTCAAAATTTTAAATTAATTTCATTAATGTTTAAATTTAATTATTTAATGTTTTATTTATTAATTTCGAATTTTTTAATTATGAAAATTGTGAAATTACCGTTTTACCCCCGGAGAGGACTTTTCACGTTTTAAGTCGGTTTTTAATGTTCCAGGATGTTTTAGAATCGGTTTTTTGTAAGGAATTCAATGAGAATGTTGGTTTGTGTCATTTATGAAAATTTTTATGTGAAATGATTGTGAACTTTATGAGGGGTCTTTTCATAATTTTGTCAAATTCTGTTAAAATTGGTGAAATGATTTATTTGTTTTTGATTTGTTATTTTATGTGTTTGAGAGAGTTTTCCTAAGCGTAACGTAGGCTCTAGAATTGTTTTGATGTTAGGGGTATTTTGGTAATTTGGTCAATTTTTAGTGATTTTTATCGTGAAGTTTCTTTTTGGTCTGCAAGATGATGGTTTCTATGTTTCTGGGTCATATTTTCCTAGCGTAGCGTGGTTTCCAAGGTTTTGTCAGTTCGAGATACCTCATCCGGATTTCTGAAACATATCTGAAACAAAATAAAGCAATGGAATACACATCCATCATTGGGAATCATTGCAATCGGATTGACGAGTTGATTAATCAGGCGAGTGCAAAAATGGGGTGTCTACAGTTCTCCTTGTCAAATTTTTTTTTAATTGAATGTAGCAGCGGACTAATATATCCGCTACTAGAAATCAATTTTTTGTAATATATAAAAATTTTGTTTAGTGAGTTCTCTTTATTAATTTTTTTTAAATTGAATATTGCAATAGATTATTAGATCCGCCACTAAAAAATTAATTTAATTTAAAACAAACTGTTTTTTTCAGTGAGTTCATTTCTTTATTAATTTTTTTTAATATTGAATAAAGCAGGGGATTAATATATCCGCCACTAAAAATCAATTTTTTTATATAAAAAATTATGTTTAGTGAGTTCTTTTTATCAATTTTTTTAAATTAGATATAGTAAAGGATTTATCCGCATTAAAAATCAAAATTTTTTATATAAAAAATTCCGTTGAGTGTGTTCTTCTCTTTATCAATTTTTTTTAAAATTGAATATAGCAGCGGAGTAATTTGTCTGCCACTAAAATTAATTTTATATATATATATAAAGTTATGTTTCTTGAGGTGTTCTCTTTGCGACTTTTTTTTAATTGACTATAGCAGGGGAGAAGGGTTTCCGCAGCTGTAGAATAGATTTTCTAAATAAAATTAAACGCCACACACTCTATTCGCGCAAATTTTTCGCGGGGATTTTAGACAAGCTTCGTTCTTATCCTCTTTCTATCATATTCTCTCCTCTTCTTCTCATTCTCTTTGAAATCCCTAAAAGTTGGAGTTTTAACAATTTGTGCTAATCGTTTGAGTGACGGTTGGAGTTTCAATTGACCCTTCTGTTTAGAAGCTTCGTTCGACCCCTGATTGCATCGTCTTGTGTAGCTCCTGCTTCGTGGTGACTATTATAAGGGTTGACGAGGTGGATTCCCTGATCCAGGCCGACATTTTTTCCACCCTATCTGGCCTGTACTGCCAGGAGTGGAAGGAGGGACTTGAACCCTCAACCTCAGCTGGTAAGTCTTTTTTTCTCTTTGTTTATCTTTCTCTCTAAGAATATATATCCACATGTGTGGTCGAGTCACCACATCCTCTCCTCATTAATGGCGGAATTGGTGACGAATAAGAGTTGAAGAGTTTATTTTGCTTTTCATGTATGAATTTTTTTTGGGTTTTAAATGATTTTGTTTAGATTACAAGTTTGTAATGGTAAGTATTCTTACAAGTTCAAGAAATTGGTTTTTTTAAGGTTTGGATTGATGATTTAGGTTTTTTATCTGATATCTTCGGATTTGGATTGACGATTTAGGTTTTTAAATGTGATTCTATGTTCTCTCATGGTAAGGTCACCATTGTAAGAGAGGTTTTCTTTATGTTTAGGAATAATTTCATCTTTCATTAATAGTGTCTACTTCAATTTATTTTTTATTATTCATGTTTTTTTTTTTAATGTACTTGTTGAAAATTTTAGGAAATAGAAGATGATCTTCTTTTAATTGGATTTATGTGCTTTCTTCATGTATTTGAATAAAATGTAGCAATCTGATCTATATATGTTTTTGGATTTATGTGATTTCTACTTCCATTTTAAGTGCACTAAAATTACTTCGATAGGGTCGAGCTAAATTCTGAATGGGGCCTTATTGCGCCTTTCAAATTGCAATATTGTGGTAGATGGCAACATTCGTATGTATTCTTCTAACAAGTAATGCTAGTTTCTCAACTACTGCACCAATAACTTGCATTGAGAACCAATAATTTGGTTCTCTTAAAAAATAAGTTTAGCCCCTTTATGCTGATAGAGTGGTGACAATAGGCTTTAATCTCGTAGATGCTACTTTCTTTACAAGTTTGTGTGGGTGCTTGAAATTTTTGCTCAAATTTTTTGAACTATGAAAACCTCATCTTATTTCTTCTCTAATCCTACTTTCATTTCTTTGTATCTTTTTTAAAAATTTTTATTTTTTATGCCTCTTCAATAAATCTTTTTACTGATAAAGAAATTTTCCATAAGAGTGACTCGATAATAAGAGTGATAGATTTTAAGTTGAGGGATTGATGTTGAAGAGTCCTTGTGTTTGTTGCATTAATTCATGTTGCAATTAGCTTTCTAATTTACATCATATGTGTTATATTTACAGGTTCTATGGGTTTGCATCTAAGGCACAAATGGATCCAACTGTTGAGGTGTATAAGTTTCTCTTATTTTTATGTTTCGTAAGAGTCATGAAGTAGGAAAAATCCCTTACACAGAAGTGTGACCCATATTAGGCACCTATATTGTATCAGGAAAATACACAAAAGATCTTGTAATTAATAACATGTGCTTTCATTGTGCAATACACCAAATAGCCTAATTTAGGTTTGCGAGCCTAATTGACTAGTTTTATTTTGAATGGGCACTGTTGGTGCACATGATATGCAAATTCAAAGCATTTAATGCCTCAAAGAAGTGTCTTTAACTTCTTCCCATAACATTCTATTAATGTTTTTCAATGGCATTGAGGGGTGAACTTCATGTTGGAAGAATGGCATAAATTACTTTTTCCCAAAGTTCCTTTCGGAACCATTTGTTTAGAGTATATCATTTGCACATTCACAACCATGTCCCGTAGTAGAATATGATGGCAACAAGACAGTTTGATTAACCTGTATTGATTCTTATTTACTTAGGTTTTGGTTTTTATGCAGTCAAAATTTTTTGAGGCACTTAAGAAGACTAGGCTTTTGGTTTGTGAGGGCTCTCACCAAGTCAGTCAAAAAGGTAACCATGGCACTTCTGTAGACACCCCATTTTTGTATTCGCCTGATTAATCAACTCGTCAACCTGATCGCAATGGTTCCCAATAATGGATGATTATTTCAATATTTTATTTGTTATTAGATGTGTTTCAGAAATTCAGATGAGGCATCTTGAACTAACAAAACTATAGAAACCACGCTACGCTAGGAAAATATAACCCCAAAAACATAAAAATCATCATTTCACAGATAAAAACAAGTTTTACGATAAAAATCACTAAAAAATTATCAAATTACTAAAATACCCCTAACCTCAAAACATCCCTAGAGCCTACATTACTTTTAGGAAAATCCTTTCAAATACATAAAACAACAAATCGAAATCAAATAAACCATTTCGCCAATTTTCACAAAATTTAACAAAATTACAAAACTACCCCTCATAAAGTTCACAATAATTTCGTACAAAAAATTTCATAAATGACACAAATCAATATTCGCATTGAATTCCTTATGAAAAATCGATTCCAAAACATCCTGAAATATTAAAAAATGACTTAAAACGCAAAAGATCTTCTCCAAGGGTAAAATGATAATTTTATAATTTTAATAATTAAAAATTCTGAAATTAATAATTAAAACATTAATTAATGTAAAGTGAAATCCTAATTAAAATTAAAGTCAATCAAGTAAGATTTAAATCAAAATCCTAAAATTAAAGTCAATCAAGTGAGACTTAAGTCAAAATCCTAAAATCAAGTCAATCAAGTAAGACTTAAGTCAAAACCCTAAATTCTATTCAATCAAGTGAGACCAAAGTCAAACCCTAACCCTAAAAGAATTCTAATTAAACTCAAAAACTATCTAAAAGAATTCTAATCAAACTCTAAAACTATCTAATGTAATTCTAATTAAACACTAACTCTATTTAAAATAATTCTAATTAAACATTAAGGTGCTGTTTGTTAAACTGAAAAAAATAAGTGCTGAATAGCATTAAGCGTTGAATCATGTTTGTTACACATTGCTGAAATTAGTAAATTGTCTTTGTTACCCTTACAATCATATTATACATTGTTTGCATATTTCGAATGCTTATTTATTATTAAACACAATAAAATATATTATTTCTTATAAAATAAAAATACAATTTATTTTTAAATAATAAATAATACTCAAATCTTCAATTTATAAATAATAATTTCTATTTATAAAAACCCACAAATTTAAAATTAAAAATAATAATGTCATACAAGTTACCAAAATTTGAAATCAACTTTAAAAGAACTTAATTTTGGATGAATAATTTTCGATGGAAATGAAGGATGTGTAATTATAAAAGCACTCTATAAATTAATAAGGACAACCCACACAATAGCCATTTTTTGTTTTGTTTTACAATAGTTAAAATTTTTGGAATGAGAAAATTTTTAGTGAGGATGGTCTATATGGTCTAGAGATCATCCTCACCAAAAATCAGTCTATTTTGAAACTTCTAACTCGTCAAAAATAGTTTTTTTTAAAAGAGACAATTTACGGTTCTTGAACTTGTTTTGATAGGGTTAGAAGTTTCAAGATGTGCTAATTTTTTGTGAGAATGATCTCCTCATTGTAGAGATCATCCTCACAAAAAATCAACTCATTCCAAAACTTTTAACTCATATAAGACAAAATAATTTAGTTATGGTGTGGATTTATTAATTTGTGGGGTGTTTATATACTTATCCATGGGATATAAGAGGTAATATCCTTTTAAGAATAAGGGCATACTTGTTCATGCTCAAAAAAACAAAGGGCATACTTGTCCGTGTTGAAAAAAGCGAAGTGCTTACTGCTTCAGCATTTTTTTTCAGCATCAAAATAGTGCTGAATTTTTTTTACTTATTTTCAACAATAAGCGTTGAAAATATAGAGTAAACAAACACGCTATTTTGACAAAAGTGCTGAATTTAATTTTTTTCAGTAATAAACGCTGAAAAATAGCGCAAACAAACACCGCCTAACTCTATCTAAAATAATTCTAATTAAACACTAATTCTATCTAAAAAGCTCTTAAAAAATCTATAAATAGGGGTCTCTACAACCTATTTTCGTATCCAAGAGAAAATCCTAGAAAAATTAAGTCAAGAAGCTTCCCTAGCATTCCCAAAATCCTAATTTTGAAGCCCTAACTCTTTACCTAACACCCAAACCCCAACTTTTGCTCAAAAAATACCTAGAAACCCTTCTAAAACATCCAAAAATCCATCAAAAAGTTAAAAAACACTCAGATCTAGGAAGAAGATATTTCATCTTAGAAGAATAGAAGCGGATATAGTGACGGAAACGAAGCAAGGAATCTCTCTACCAGTTCTGAGGGAACCATTGTTGCAATCATCAAGGTAAAAGTTTTTTATTTTTTTATTATTTTTTTTATTTATTTTAGGTCTTTTAGCAATGTAATCTTCTTTGGGAAAAAGTAGAGACCGGCGTTTGTCGAGCGGGGTTGGTGCCTAACACCTTCCAACCCCGTAACGTGATCCCCGAACTTAGTATCTTATTTTTCGTAGATTAGTGTTATTTACCTTTAGAGTCAATGTTAGATTTCTAGACCGTAATAACTAGGTGGCGACTCCCAAACCTCAAAAATCAAAAGTGGATCTGCGCACCCCGCGGATCAAGGGCGCTTTAAGTGACGACTCCACTAGGGACTATTGAGGATCAAGCTTGAAAAACCCCAAGTATGGGAGCATTGCTAAAGCAACCTAGAATGTTTTATTTGTTTATCTATTTATTTTATTTATTTATTATTATTTTTTTGTTATTTTTAGTTCGATTATTGATCATGTGTTTGGACTTTAAATATTTGGATTTGGCATATTTTCTGTATGGTTTAATCGAGAGTCACTTTGGGTGACTATAAATAAATGCTAAATTCCAAAGGGATAATTTTATTGAGGATGGTATAATGATTATTGGACCATGGAGAAAAAAAAAGGAAATGAAGTGGATCTTTTACTTTTTTTTCTTCTCAAAGTTATTATTATTATTTTTTTTTTTAGGTGTGTCGATCCATTTTCGGATAATAAAAGTTTTTTTAACATGTATGGACTTGTCCATTGACAGGGGTATATATATATATTTTAATTTTTTTTATGATTTGTGGGCGTGATAGAAAACAAAAAAAAGATAATAGTAAAAAAATATATACATAGAATCTTTTGGGGTGTTGTTTGCAACAACAATAATAGGACGGTTTTATATCGATTTCATGTATGGTGTGTCATGATTAAAAACTCATTTTTAGTTCAGGTACCTTCATCTTCTTCAGGCGTTTTATACCCACTTCCATTGATCTTTCAACAGAGATCGATTTTGTCTATTTGTCCTCTCGATACAAAATCAGCCCAATCGATGTAGAGCTATCAATCGAATCATTTTTTTTTTATAAGTAAAGAAGAAGAAACAATCGGTTTTCTTCAAATCTACTCCATAGTTCTCAACAGCAAAAATCGATTATGTCTTTCTATCCTCTCGATCCTAAACCAGCCCGATCGGCTTAGAATTATAGATAGATTTTCCAATCTCATGGTGTAAAAATCGAAGATTGGTGGTTGTTGAATCCTTTTGAAATCGTTGCGATGTTGAGTGATGCTCATCCAATTTTCTCTCGTTCGTCAAAGAAAGGGTTCAAGATTGTCGCTTTGGTTAGTGATGAGATCTCAAGTTAGGAAAAGAGCAAGAAAAAGGGGGGGGGGGTTTTAAAGATTAATTCATGTTTTTCTTTTCTCTGAAAACCCGCCGTTGATTTTGATTTGTTTCCAAAAACTCAAATTTAAATTTGTCATTGTTGGGAAGAATCAACCGATTGAACCCAACAGTGTTAGGGCTGTTGCTGTGGCGCTCAATGTTGAAGTTAGTGGGACTGTACAACGACATATGATGTGTTCGATCAGGTCGACACATTGGTCTAATGATATTAAAATCATAGTATCCGAGTTTGTCTTTGTACTTGGGGCAAAACAAATCAGGGAACCTTTAAGATTAACTCTTGAAAATCTGGTGATGGCTCGATCTACACTCCTAAAGGAATCTGTTCGATTCAGGCTTGAATTTTGAGCCAATTGATTTGAGTCTAACTCGGTGAGATTGATAATTGGATGAGGCAACCGACCACTTTGTGTCCGATTCGTTTTTAGTTTTTTTTTTAAATTGTGGTTTCACGTGTTATGGAATCATGCATATATGTTTTGCTGGATATATATAATTTACCTTTTAAAATCGTGGATGTTTGGCAAATATAGCAAAGAAGAAAAGATAAAGGGACTTGCTAACAGTTTTCTCTGTGGCTTAGTAGAAAATGATTTTGGGATGCTTTGAGAGTTGTTATTAACACACCAATCCTTACTCGTAACGTACCCATCCATATGAAATAATTTTCAAAAGGATTGGTGTGTTGTAAGTAAATAATTGGTATACTGATAATGTATCGCATTTGTTTTTATCTCAATGGTGGTAGGGGATGCAAGTCTCTCCCTAGCATTAAGGAGAATTTTTTTTTTATTATTTATTTTTATTGTGACATCAATCTATAACAAACCATCTGTATTTGTTATTTGATTGCAAACATAGAAATTGGTGTGACAATAATAATAATAATAATAATAATAAAATGGAGTTTCTTAAAAGAATAAAAAATAAAAAAAATCAATTTGTTTAATTTGTTTAGTAATAGTTAATAATAGGTTTCTTTAATTTATTTTAGGATTTTTTTTTTCTCATCTCTTAAAAAAAAAAAAAATCTTTAAAAAGATCAATTTATTTGAAAAAAAAAGGGGTCATCATTCTTTATCTCCAACAAAGATCATTCTATCTAATATTCTTTGAGAATTTCGATTTGTATAGGATCACCTAAAATGACCATTGATTGGATCATAAAAATTAAAAAAAAAATTGTGCTTGTTTCAAAGTTGAATCTAATCAATTATTCTATGCGATATACATTGATTGATTTGCCATAATCTTAGTTGATATATATTTCTGATGTGCTTACTTTGACCTATGTTATGGATTTTGAATGTTTTATTGGTACCGATGTTGTAATGGTTGATCTGGCCCATAGGCCCATTATTCGAAAAAGGCCCCGGGCACACCCAATCCTGTTTTGTATACACCACACACACGTTTACTGTTTTGCATGCTTGCATGTCCCAATATAGCCAACGTGGCACTAGTGCGTGGTCCGATTTCTTCGGAGATGCGACGTCATTCATGAAAATCACAACTCCAGTCACGTACCTTAGGGTATATTAAACTGGGGCATCAGTATCGTCTGATCAGGTGACTCTGAAAGGTATATCGATGCACCCAGGCTAGAGCGACCTGAGCCTTTGACTTATTATAAACCACACAGTCACATGTCCCAATGGCCAATGTAGTAATAGTACGTGATCGGTCCCCTTGCGGGATGCTAAACCATTTATGAAAGCTACAACTCTTGACTCGTACCCATAGGTATATCAAAGATAATCTAAGTACATTGATTGCACTTCTTGGTTAAAATCAATGCCTAAGCGAGATCCTGCCCCGATGTATTACAATACTAGGGGAATATATTGCGTCTATTCTAGAAAAGAGGTGATTTAATAGTGCCTTTGTTCAAGCATCGTGCGCCACCTCCTACCTAGGGATTGTACTAGCTGCTTTTGACTTCAGAGAAGTGAGTTGAAGTTTTAGATTATCACCTATACGGTATATCAAACCAAGTCACCACGTACCGTTTGATTGAGTACGCTTGAGAGGTATATAGGTGTACTTGGACAATGGTGGCTGGATAAAAATGCATTGCACGTAGTGTACCTAGAGTCTAAAAACCTCCCTATAGGTCACGACTCAAACTTATCATGGGTGTTTCCGGATTGCTTTATTTAATCCAACCAAAAGGTAAGTGGGTGGATCGGTCCACACCACTCCAATCGAACCCGCAATATTGGTCCAACCCAACAGAGTTAATTGATGAGATATGCCGATCAATATCAAATTAAACTAATTAGTCCGATTAGTAAATGGATCTTATGGATCAACACATGGACAAGTTGAACTAATTGGCTTAAAAATATTGGAAGAAATGATTCAAGAACATTCGGATCCATTGGATCAAATCGATCCAAACTCAATTGGGTACATGGTCCCAATCACCTTATATCGACTAGTTTAATTCAATGGATCGAATATTTCACAAAATTGGAATTAGTTAAAAAAAATCATATTATGAGATGTACTGATTATTACAATCTGGATCTTACTTTTAAAAAATCGTACAACCCTTAATCATGATTCAAAATTTTCTAAGATTCATGATCAATCAGTAAATCATCTTCCTGTAATGTTTCTTGATTGGAATATTTCATCGGTTAGAGTTTTTGAATCTAGGGGTTAACTTAACCAATGCTATCAAGAAGGACCTCTATTTCTAATTACTAAGAGCCTGCTCCACCTTTGATGGGGTTTCAGAGTTATCATTGCGTCCAAACTCAAGTGTCCATCTCCTAGTTGGAGTCGTAAGTCTAGTCGGTTAGAACGAACGTCAATACCAAGTCAACAGTCTGAAATGACTTCAGAATCTGAGCTTGCAGATACCTGTAAGATTTTTGCAGCCTTTGCCAATAATATCAACAGTATAAAAGGCAAAGTGGAAGCCTTAGAACAAATTTCAGTATCAATGGGCAATCCCCTTGAAAACCCAAAAGGAAAGAAAGTAGAAGAAAGTACAACAAGACGTTCACATGAGATCTTTGAACTTAATGGAGATGAAGAACCCGTCGATGAAAATCCTATGTTAGCCAACAGGATGCCTCAATTAGATTCAGCTCTGAAAAGTATAAAGGGTATTGATGAGATTGCAACAGACATTGAAGCTTTGAATCGTATCCCTAGGATTCAAAAGTCAGAGAAATTTGTGATGCCTGAAATGGATAAGTTCAATGGAGTGACTTGTGCAATAACCCATCTCAAAGTATATGTCACTAACATGTGCACTATGTGTAGACACCCCATTTTGCACTTGCCTGATTAATCAACTCGTCAACCCGATCGCAACGGTTTCCAATGATGGATGATTATTCCAATGCTTTATTTGTTATCAGATATGTTTCAGAAATCCGGATGAGGTATCTCGAACTGACAAAACTGTAGAAACCACACTACGCTAGGAAAATATAACCCCAAAAGCTTATAAATCATCATTTTTCAAACAAAAAGAAATTTTACGATAAAAATCACTAAAAAATAACTAAATTACCAAAATACCCCTAACATCAAAACAACCCTAGAGCCACATCACGCGTAGGAAAATATTTTCGAACACATAAAATAACAAATTAAAACCAAATAAACCATTTCGCCAATTTTCACAAAATTTGATAAAATTACGAAAATACCCCTCATAAAGTTCACGATCATTTCACACAAAAAATTTCATAAATGACACAAACCAACATTCCCATTGAATTCCTTACGAAAAACAGATTTTAAAACATCCTAGAGCATCAAAAATTGACTTAAAACGCAAAAAGTCCTCTCTGAGGGCAAAATGGTAATTTCACAATTTTTACAATTAAAAATTTTAAAATTAATAAATAAAATATTAAATAATTAAAGTGAAACATTAATGAAATTAATTTAAAATTTTAAACTAAAAAAATCGATCAATCAAGCTCTCAGGCAAAATTGTTGAGGGTTACCAAGACATTTCTTTAAGGACCCCTCCATTTGGGGGTCCAAAGAATTAAAGATATAATAGAGGGGGGGTTCTCCAAAAAATTAAAGTCAATCAAGCAAGACTAAAGTCAAAATCTTAAAGTCAATCAAGTAAGACTAAATTCAAAATTAAAGTCAATCAAGTAAGACTAAAGTCAAGATATTAAAGTCAATCAAGTAAGACTAAAGTCAAAATCTTAAAGTCAATCAAATAAGACCAAAAATCAAATCCTAATAGAGTTCTAATTAAATAATAACTCTATTTAATAGAATTTTAACTAAAATATAACTCTACCTAAAATAATTCTAATTAAAATACAACTCTACCTAAAACAATTCTAACTAAAATACAACTCTAACTAAAAGAATTCTAATTAAACACTAATTCTATCTAAACCAACCCTTAAAAAAATCTATAAATAGGGGTCATCACACCCTATTTTCGTATCAAATCATAAACCCTAAGAGAAGTAGGTCAAAAAGCTTCCCTAGCCTCCCATAAACCCTAATTTTGAAGTCTCAACTCCTTACCTAACACCCATACTTCGATTTTAGCCTGAAAAACACTTAGAAGCCCCTCAAAAACACCCCAAAATCCATAAAAAATTTGAAGAATCCAGATCCAAGAAAGAGATACCTTACCTCAGAGATCAGAAATCAAATCCGGAGACAGAACGAAGCAAGGAGTACGGTAAAATGAACGTTTTTATCAAATCTGAGTGAATAGAATCTTTGCGCATCGAAGGTAAAATTTCTTTTATTTTTTTATTTAGGTTTTTGTTAGCAATGTAATCTTATTTGGGATAAGTAGAGACCGGCATTAGCCAGGCGGGGTTGGTGCCTAACACCTTCCAACCCTATAATGTGATTCCCGGATTCAGTTTTTCTTTAGTAGATTAATTTTTTTATCTGTTTAGAGTCAGTATTGGTTCCTAGACCGTAATAACTAGGTGGCGACTCCCAAACCTCAAGGGTCAAAAGTGGATCCGCGCACCCCACAGATTGAAGGCGCTTTCAGTGGCGACTCCACTAGGGACATTGAGGATCAAACTTGAAAAATCCCAAGTATGGGAGCATTGTTAAAATAGCCTAGACTGTTTTTGGTTGTTAGTTTATATGTTTTGTTTTTGTTTTTATCATCCTTTTCGGTTCAATTATTGATCACACGTTTGGATCATGAATATTCCACTTTTGCATGTTAGTTTTATTTTTGTTTATTTTTTATTATTTTTATGGTTCAATCAGGGGTCATTCGGAATGATTCCAAATAATGCAAGATTTTAATAGGTTAATTAAAGAAGGAATAATGATCGTTGAATTGGGAAGTTTTTTTTTTATTTATTTTTTATTTTTTTAAGGGTGTGTTGATCTGGCTTTTGGCCGTTTTTTTTTTTTTAATTTTTTTATATGTCGTTCTATCTTCAAATAGGTTTTTTTTTTTTTTTTTTAATAAAAAATCATAATTGTTTTAGGTGGGAGCGATCTATTTTTCGACAACACTTTTTTTAAGTGTTTGTTATGTTGATAGATTTTTTTTTAATAAAAAAAAGAGTTTTTTAGATGTACTGTCCATGAACAACAAGCAAAGAGCCCAAGCAAATACGATTTTTTTTTTAATGTGATCAACAGCAACAATGTGCTGGTATAGTTGGGGTGCCGCAAGTAAAAGTTTTTTTTTATTTTTACAGCCCCTTAACAGCATACTGATGAGAGTGGTGTGTCATGCGTAAATTTTATTTTATTTTTCTCCCACACCATCTTCTTCAAAAGGTTGCAGCTGGTTTCACCGTTTTATTTCAATAGAAACTAATCCGGTTTCTTTGATTCGATCAGTTGTATAGACATTTCAATTTGAACGGGCCACTACTCGAAAGGGCCCAAAAATATCGATTTTCCAAATAAATGGGCCGACGGGCCTTAAGGGCCCAAGACATTGAAAAGTGACATTTTGACCAAACCGAGGCCCTAAGACCTCTCAGTGGTTTAGGAGGCCCACCGAAAGGAGTCGACCTACCTTACGTTTTCCCAATATTCACCGCACCATTCCCAAAATTGAAAATAATGAATTCTCAATAAAATTTACCGACGGGCCTTAAAAAGCCCGATTTGCCAACACGTGGCATCTTTGATCAAACCAATGATTTCAAAAATCACAAAAAAATAAATAATATTAAAAAACGAGACTTGGGACATCTAGCACTTCTTCTACCTTCACCGCTCCATCTCCGAATTTGAAAAAAACCTAAGCCCACCTAAGGCCCATAAACTCTCAATTATTCAAAATCTATCTTCCTCATCTTAACCCTAACCTAAACCTAATCCCACACCACCTAAAATCTAAAACGAACCTACACCCTCAAAATCCATTCCAAAATAATCCTCAACCAATCTCTAAAACCCAAAATCATTTCTAAAACCCAAGCCCAACACTACAAAGCCCACAAATCATTAACCATATCCAATTCATTATTCAACCCACAACCTTAACCCATAAACCACAACCCACATCAACCAATCACTCTTTTATCATCAAAAGATGACACATGTCATCATCCCATCTCACCTCCCTCACCCAACTACCTACCCCATTAATTTTCTTTAAACCTTATCTACCCACACATCAACCCATCACCTTTTCTCTCAAATCAAACACATCTACCCACACCCCTAACCTATACCTCCCCTAATCTACCCACATCAACCCATCACCTTTTCTCTAAAAAAATCTAATCTACCCACACCCCTGACCTATACCTCCCCCTAATCTACTCTCATCATTCCCTACAAAACCCACATCTACAACCTAAACCTACACCCATTCTCTCAAGTCAAACACTCAACCTCTCCCATCAACCCATCTCAGCCCTTCATCTCCACCCACTTTGACACATGGCATCATCTCCCACACCCTTCCAAAATATCATCAACCACCTTCTTACACAACCCTTCTTTTAATTAAAATCCTATCTCCTCAACTCACTTCACCAATTAATTACTCTCTTACACAATCCCATCCTCTCAACCACTCTCATTTATTTTATTCCATTTAATATTCAACCCAAATAGGTTGAAAGATCCAACACATTTGGGTTGTAAAACAACCCATTTACCCTTCTTACACAAATGCCCTTCAATCATCTCTAATTTACCCCCACCTTTCTCTTAAACCCCACACCATTCTACCACTTCTCTTCATTTTACCCCATTATATCCCTAAAATAACTCCTCAACATCTATAAATACCCTCATCCTCTTCTCAAAAATTCCCCCAACTTTTACTATAAAAAATCCTCCCCAACTCTCACTACTAACAACTATTACCATTCTCACTAAGAAAATCTTACCATTTCTCTCTCACTAATCCTCCCCAAGTCTCATACAAAAAATCACATACTACACTCATCTCTCTCATCATCTCTTCTCTATTCCTTCAACCATACAAGAGTTGTATTTTCTTAAAATACTAAGGACTTAAGAAGACTCAAAGAAGAAGAAGAAAAGACGAAAGAAGATACAAGGTGGGTGCAACAAAAATAACCCCCTTCTCTTCTACACCCTCTCATCCTTCCTCTTCTATCATCCCCCTCATCTTCACTTTGTTCAAATGGATTTGGGATGAATGGACTTCAAGGCAAATGATCCATTAGGATCATCTCTTTCAATGAGATGATCTTATGATCGAGCCGAAAGTAAATTTCTATTTAGGATACAAATGCACACATGTGGCATTTTATTTTTTGTATTTTCTTAAAATCAAATGACCGAGTTGAGTTGAGGTTACCACTATTTAGTAGGGGGAAAAGGGTGCCTAATACCTTCCCTTTTCTCCAACCGAGCCGCTTACCCCGAATCTCAAGGTTCGATTAGTTCTTATCCACCGAGAGTCACTAAATGCCAAAAATGTCACTTTTTAAAAAAAATGCACATCGGGTAACCATTCACACCCACTTACAATATGAATGGTGGCGACTCCTAACCTTAGTAGATGTGGTCATCGTAATGATGAAACCACGTGTCTACAAGTTGGAAGTTAGTCCAAATCGACTTGGAACTTCATAAATCATTGCTTTCTCATGATTTAAAGCTAAGAATCGTCCTCTCTTCTTGAAACCGATTCTAGTTTAAACGAGTTAAAAAAAAAATTAGTTTCACTTTTTACTATCGAAGGAAATTTCGAGGTTTACTAGGTCTGGTCGAGTAAAGTTTTGAATGCGAGATCGAACCTAAATCTATTCATATTAGTGCCTGAGAGGAATTTTAACCTCGGTGATCAGGCCAATCGTTGTTTTCGTTCCTTAATTCATTCAAATTACAAGATCGTTTAATCTAAAAATCGATGATTGTTGCTTTGATTGGAGAATCTCTGCGAATATATCTCCTCCATCCTAACTTGCAGCTTCTGCTTATGTGTTTCGAGCTCATTGTTGGTGATCTTGGGGATTAGAATCCAAATTTCAACGATTGAATGGTGTTAAACTTCACTAGGATTTTCATTGTTTCTGTCCCAAATAATCGTGGATTCCTTTTGACTGATTGGTCGACTCATCTCAGTATTAGATTCAATTGGTTAATTGTTTATTTTCGGCTGAAATTAAGGTGAAACCTATCTTTCTTTTGGATAAAATAATGGGTTGGTAGGCTTGGTTTTTACCTTGTTGTTTTGAGACTTTGTGAGTCGAGTTTATCGGCTAAGTAGGTTTTTTGTCTTTTTTACGGCAACCTGGAGATAAGATCAATAATCTCTTGTGTAACAATTGAAAATGGGATTAGACCTCACATCGGACACAGATCATTCTAACTTAGAAACGTTTATCCAAATTTTTTGTAGGTTGGTTTTATCAAGAGTTCTTTTAGATCTTCTAGGGCTGGTTATTGCTGTTCTATTTTGGGTTTTGGGAATGTTTTAAGTTTGATTTAGAATTATTTTTATTAAGCAATTATCACACTAATTTTTATTTTATGGAGTACATCATATCGTGATGTTAATCAATATTTCCTTTACTTGATTGCAAGCAAGTTGGTGTGGTAATAAATAATTTTTTTTTTTAGGTTATGATTTTGAGTTTTTGTTTTAGCAATAGTTTTTTCTTTTTTTGGATTTTGAAATCATTTAAAAAAAAAAAAAAAGAGAACAGCAATAATTCAACCATTGTTCCTTACCTCAACGATCATCATTTCGCCCTTAATTTAATACTTTTTTGAGGTTTTGAATTATGTTGGGATACCCAAAGTAACCCTTTGATTGGATCATAAAAAAGGGATTCATTTTGGATATAAAAGAATTTTGGTGCTTGTTTCAATTTTGGAACGGATCTATTATTCCATGTTATATTCATTGATGGATTTACCACCGATATATGCTTGGTTATGCTTATCTTTAATCATGTGATTCGAATGGTGTTGATATTGATTAAATATTCATATGATTAGAATGGTGTTGGTCTTGATTAAATATTCATGTGATCCAATGTATGATGATGTGATCAGGCCCATGGGCCCATTTGTTTGAAAAAGGCCTCGGGCACACCCCACCCTGTTTTGCACACGCCACATGCACGTTTACTGTTTTGCATACTTACACGTCCCATATAGCCAACGTGGCACTAGTGCGTGGCCCGATCTCTTTGGAGATGCGACGTCATTCATGAAAACCACAACTCCAATCACGTACCTTAGGGTATATCAAACTGGGACATCAGTACCGTCCGATCAGGTGACTCTGAAAGGTATATTGATGCACCTAGGCTGGAGCGACCTGAGCCTTTGACCTATTGTGAGCCACACAGTCACATGTCCCGATTGCCAACGTAGTAGTAGTACGTGGTCGGTCCCCTCGTGAGATGCCAAACCATTTATGAAAGCTACAACTCTTGACTCGTACCCGTAGGTATATAAAAGATAATCCAAGTATATCAATTGCACTTCTTGGTTAAAATCGATGCCTAAACGAGATCCTGCCCCGCTGTACCCTACTGAACGAGGGGGATAGACTACGTCTATTCTAGATGAGAGGTATTTAAGTGGGCCATTGCTCAGCATTGTGCATTACCTCTCAACTGGGGATCAAACTGGTTATTTTTGACTTCAGAGAAATGAGTTGAGATTTTAGATTATCACCTATACGGTATATCAAACCAAGTCACCACGTATCGAGAGGTATATAGGTGTGCTTGGGCAAGGGTGGCCAGATAAAAATGCATTGCACGTAGTAAGCTTAAAGTTTAGAAACCTCCCCTGTAGGTCACGACTCGAATTTATCGTGGGTATTCCCGGATTGTTTATTGAATGGAATATTTTGATTGATGAGTGTATGTGAATGATGTGAAGGATGAGATTAGAGTGTATGATTGTCCTCAAGGATCAAAAATGTTATTTTTGAAAATTAAAATGGGTGCACCAACCCAATAAAAAATCCATCCTTTTACAGTAATAACCCAGTCCATTTTGATCCAACAATCATGATGGACTAGGCCATTTGAATCAGAATGGAAATCAAATTTTCAAAAAAAAAAAGTAGTTTACAAAAAGGAAGGTATCGACATGGAGTTGGTAAAATATTTTGAAAAAATAATTTCATCAGCACAGAGTTGGCATTGACATGGAGTCGGTGAAGCATTTTGAAAAAGTAGATTATTGAGATATATTGAGTTTGAATAACCCATGTTTTTATTAGCCTCCAGTTCAGTTCTTTGAAACTAAAGTCGACCAGGCAGATTCCCAAGGAAGAGGTGGCGCACAATGCTTTCGTAGGGATACTTTTAAATCACCTCATTTTATTGAATAGACGTAGTCTATCCCTCTCGTATCAATAGGGCAAGATTGTTTCTAGGCACCAACTTTGATTAAGGACTAAAATTGGCACTTTTAAATCTTTTTTGTTTTTTTGTTTTGTTTTGTTGTTTTTTTATTTTCTGAAAATATATGTTATTGGAAAAAGAGTGAGTTCATTTGAATTAATTGATCAGTTGTCAACCTTTTGGATCACAGATGGATCCTGGACTTAATTCAAAATTGGATATGGCTCGTGGACCCATTTTGAGTGAATACGGGTCATGGACCCAATTCGAGTGGATATTGCTCGTGGACTTTATTCGAGTGGATATGGGTCATGGACCTGATTCTAGTGGATACTGGTCGTAGACCCGGTTAAAGTTGGTACGGGTCGTGAATCCGGTTAGAGTGGGTATGGGTCGTGAACCTTATTCTAGTGGATACGGGTCGTGGACCCTGTTCGACTGGATATGAGTCGTGGACCCAATTCGAGTAGATACGGGTTGTGGACTTGATTCTAGTGGGTACGGGTCGTAAACCCATTTAGATGGATACTAGTTGTGGACCCGATTCCAGTGGACACGGGTTGTAGATCCGATTCGAGTATGTATGATTCGTGGACCTAATTCTAGTGGATACTAGTTGTGGACCCGGTTCGAGTGGGTACGGGTCGCGGACACATTTTGAGTGGATACGGGTGGTGGACCCGGTTCGAGTGGATACAGGTCGTGGAAGAAAAATAAATGATAGTAGAAATGATAGTAAACGGACTCAAAAACTGATTTTGAATTATCAAAATCTTGTTGACTTTGTCACATTTGAAAGAAAATTTCGTTTTACCCCAAATCGATAGACTATAATAGTTAATTGGAGATCGGAGCAAAAAGTTACAGTCAGTTTAAGTTCTACTGTCTAGGGTAAAAACAAACACGAAAATGACAAAACAAAAATGTTAGCAGAAATGATAGTAAATGGACTCAAAAACTAATTCCGACTTATCAAAATCTTGTTGACTTTATCATATTTGAAAGAAAATTTCATTCTACCTCAAATAGATATACTATAATAGTTAATCGGAGATCAGAGCAGAAAGTTACAGTCAGTTTAAGTTCTGCTGTTTGCTTGGCAAAGAAGTCGATTTTTTTTTAAGTTTGTTAGTCCAAAATAAAAGAACGTTGCCTCTGGTTTTTGACTTGAACCATAAAAAAAATATTTTTTTTTCATTCTTTTATTTTTTGATGATATGCATGACTAAAACAAATAATAAGATAACTAAAGAAAAAAAACTGGATTTCCCCCTCTTACCTAGGCGAATAAGTAAAGAAAAAGAAACACTCCTAAGCCTATACAACTTGCCTTCGTGGGCTTACAACTTGGACTTATAGGCCTCGAAAGAACTTTAAGCAAACACAACTTTGTTTGGGGGTCGATACAAGCTTGAGAACTTGTGTCCTAAAATTATCTAATCGGGCACATGCATACGGCTAATGGGTGGCTTTATAGTTACTTGATCTTCAAACCTCGATGCATACCGGAGTACACACATCGTTCGTTGGTGATCGAATTTGATGTATTCATCCCCAACACTTGAAATAAAGATCTTAAGCCGCACAACTACTAAGCATCGGGACTAGATATATTAAGGGTGGAGTGGCTTGTGCAATAGGCCATACTCACGAGTGCATGTGTATTTTTTCATTTCATTTTTTTCATTGACCCCCTTACAAATATCTTGAAAGCAAAAGAAAATAAATATTACAACATGTCATTGCTTGAATAAAGAAGAAAATAACATAAACAACAAACACAAACTACATTAGTAAATCAAATGAAAATATTTTTTTTGTTTTATTTTTGAAATGACCAAGTTGACACGAGGGTAGAACCTTGTATCCCCAGTGGAGTTGCCAGCTATAGATACGTGATTTTCGATTACGAGGGCCACTTCTATGAAGGATTGGAGTTACCCCATCCATATTGTAAGAGGGTGTGAATGGTCACCCGATGTACATTTTTTTTTGGAAAAGTGACATTTTGGCGCTTAGTGACTAACGATGGATAAGATACCGATCTAACTTTGAGATTGGGGTAAGCGGTTCGATTGGAGAAAAGGGAAGGTGTTAGGCACCCTTTTCTCTCTGCTAAGTGGCGGTAACCTCAACTCAACTCGATCAATTTTTTGAATAAAAATGTAAATAAATTAAAGTGCCACGTGTCGACAACTTGTACCCTAAGTAGGGATTTATTTTTGGTTTGATTATAGGATCATTCCATTGATGGAAATGATCCTTATAAATCTTTGCCTTGAGGACTACATATGATTTGGAAAAAGTATCGGTTATGGTTACGGATCCATTCTCATGATTTGAGAAGGATCTAGATTCCAGTTGCCTAAAAAATAGTTTAGGGATTAAAATCAATTTTATTTTAAAAGGGATTACAACCCCTATACTTTTAACCGAACCGAAGTCCGATGTACCGGAGATAGGGGAGGGGGAGCATTCATCCCAAGTCCATCTACAAATAAAATAAAGAGAGGAAAAAGATAATATAAGAGGGAAGTAGAGAGGATAAGAGAGAGAAAGGGGGGGGGGGTTTCTTTGAACCCACCTTGAAGCTTCAATCTTATTTTCTTCTTTTTCTTCTTCTTAGATTCTTCTTCTTTATGTCCTTAGTGATTTATAAGAATGTCATTTTTTTGTATAATTGAGGGAGTAAAGAAGAGATGATGAGAAAATTGAGTTGAGTGAAGTATTTTTTTTGTGTGAGACTTGGTAAAGAGAATTGGTAATCCTTTTTTAGAAGAAAAGGGGGTATTTATAGATGTTTAGGGGTTACTTTAGGGATATAATGGGGTAAATTGTAGGGAGAGTAGAGAATGACATAAGTTTTAAGTGTGAGAGGTATGAAATTTAGTGTTGGAATGAAGGTAGTTAGGTAATGAAGGTAAGTGGGTTGTGTTTGGATCTAAATAGTTTGGACCTTACCCAAATCATTTGGGTGGAGTGTTTGGTGATGTGAGATGAGTGATGTATGATGAAAAGAATGGAGGTGTAAGGAGTTAGGTGTTTTATTGAGTATTAGGTTGTTTGAAGGGGTGAGGTGTTTAGATTAGGAAAATGGATTATGTAAGGGATTAGGTGTTTGGATTTTTAGGAGGATTAAGGGAATGATGACATGTGCCAAAAAGAATGAGAGATGGGTTGATTGGTGAGAAGAAGTGTTAGATTGGATATGTGAGGTGTGGGTTTGGTTAGTAGAAATGGATTTGTAAAAAATGATGAAAAGATGTATGGGTTGTGATGAAAGTTGGTGGAGTGTTTAAGGAAAGGTGATGAGTTAGGGTATAGGGAGCATGGGTTGTGATGTGGGTGGTTGGTTATGTTAGAGAAAGGTAAGGTAGATAGGTTAGGGAAGGGTATGGGTTGAGGTGATTTTGGAGAGAGGTGATGTGGGTAGATAGATTGTTAGAGAAAGGTGATGGGAATAGGTAGTTGGATGAGGGAGGTGAGATGGGGTGATGACATGTGTCATTTTTTATGATCAAAATGGTGATTGGTTGATATGGATAATGGTTTGTGGGCTAGAATTATAGATATGGATGTGGATTGGATATAGATAGTGGTTTGTGGACTTTAGTGTATTGGGCTTGGGTTTTAGGAAGGGTTTTGGGTTATTTAGAATTGGTTAGGATTATTTTGGAAATGATTTTTGATGGTGAGTAAGTTGTAGGGGTGATGTGGGATTAAATTAAGGTAAGATGAGAAATGTATTTTAGTGAATTGAGAGTTTGTGGGCCTTAGACAAGCCTAGGGCTTTTTTCGGATTCGGAGGTGGAGCGGTGGAGGGTAGTAGGTATCCCAAGTCTCATTTTACATTTTTAAAAAAATCTTTTTAGGGATTTTTAGAATCATTAGAGTAATCAAAATGTCATGTGTTGGCAAATTGAGCTTTTTAGACCCATTAGAGACTTTTATTTAAATCTGGTATTTTTGATTTCGGGAGCGGAACGGTGAAGGTGGGGAGTACACCAAATTTTTTATAGGTAGGCCCACTAGACCATCAGGGGGTCTTAGGGACCTCGATTTGATCAAAATGTCATTTTTCAGTGATTTGGGCCTTTGAGGCCCGTTGGCAACTTTTGTTAGAAAATTTATATTTTTAAGCCCTTTCGAATAGGGGTCCATTCAAATTGGGGTGTCTACAGTTGTAAATGCGGAAGATTCACTGTTGGTAAATTTTCCCATGATAGATAAATACAAGACGCCTCTCTTCTATCAGATTCAGTTGATCGAACCAAGCCTAGACCTATTCTATTTCATCTAACTCTACTTCTTTTAAGATCTGAAGGGAGGGAATCTTAACCTTGACGGGTAAGACAATTTCCATTCTATATACCAACGAGTACGGAGTTGCCCCAGTTGAGGTTCAAAATGAAGTCCGATAGGCGTGAAAGTCGAAAGGCAACATGTCGTGCCAATCCTTGTAGGTGACTGCCATCTTCTCGATAATTCTTTTGATGTTCTTGTTGGTTGCCTCAATTGTTCCATTCATTTTGGGTCTATAAGGTACATAGTTGTGATGCGTTATTTAGAAGTCTTCGCACATTTTTACCATGTTTTTGTTATTGAGATTTTTAGCATTATCGATTATTATTTCGCTAGGGAGGCCATACTGATTTCGATAAGATCGATGATTAGATCTTCAGAGATACTGATCATGGAAGCAAGCGTGGCTAGTGCATCCACAAACTGATTCTTGGCTCGAGGCATGTAGGTGAACGAGATCCTAGTGAAGTTCGAGCTTAGTTATTCAAGGTATTCATAGTAAATGACTAATTTTTATTCTCAAGTCTTCCATTCTCCAGTTGTCTGATAGACCACTAGACTTGAATCCCGGAATACATCGATTTCATCTACTTTTAGTTCAATTGCTGCCTTCAGTTATGCGATACATGCTTCATACTCTGCCTCGTTATTAGAATATTGAAATTTCAACCGGATAGCGGTTGAGACATGAAACCCATCAGGTTTGATAAAAATTGTCTCTATTTCATTTCCTTTTTAGTTTGTAACTCCATCAAAGTACATTTTCCAGCCTTGTTCTTCATCATTGTCTTCAACCTCTGTCACCAGGATGTCTTCGTCTGGGAAATTCGTCTTTAATGGTTCATAATCAGGTAATGGGTGTTCAGCTATGTAGTCGACGAACAACAAAGTAGTGGGTGTTCAGGTAATGGGTCTTTAATGACTTTTTGAGTGACATAAGTGATGTCAAACTCAGATAATAGTAATTGTCATTTTGTGGTACGACTTGTTAGTGTTGGCTTCTCGAAAAGATATTGAAGAGGATCCATTCAAGCGATGAGCATAGTTGAGTAGCTAAGGAGGTAATGGAGCAATCATTGAGATGCTTAAACCTGTGCGCAACAAGTCTTTTCGAGTGTTGAGTATTTTGTCTCATAATTGGTGAACTTTTTGTTGAGATAGTAAATGACTTGTTTTTTTTTACCTGACTCGTTGTGTTGTCCCAACACACAACCTATAAATGCTTCTTACATCGAGATATACATTAGCAAAGGTCGCCCTGGCGTGGAGGAACCAAAATTAGTGGATTGAGTAGATATTTCTTTATCTTGTCAAAGACTTCCTAACAGTCCTAATTTCATGCTTTTGATACATATTTTCTTAGCAACTTAAAGACTGATTCATAGATAGATGTGAGTTGTACGATGAATCTGCTGATATATTATATTCTATCCATAAATGCTCTAACGTCCCTTTCTGACACTAGTACTTACATCTCGAGAATGTATTTGATCTTTGCTAGATCTTTCTAGATGCTTCTTCTATTGACGATGAATCCTAACAACTTATTTGACGTTGCTCCAAAGACACATTTTGCCGGGTTGAGCCTAAGACTGTATTTTCTTAGTCGATCAAATAACTTCCTTAAGTTTATCAAATGGTCTTCCTCCAAGTTAAACTTAGCGATCATGTCATCAACATAAACCTCAATTTCTTTATGGATCATGTTGTAGAAAAAATTTGTCATTGTTCGTTGATAGGTTGTCCCGACATTCTTAAGTCCGAATGGCATAACTTTGTAATGAAAAGTGCCCCAAGGTGTGATGAATACTATTTTCTCCTAGTCTTCTTTTAATATTCTTAGTTGATTATAGATGGAGAAACCATCCATGAATGAGAATATGCCATGCTCCATTGTACTATCGATTAGAGTGTCGATGTGAGGTAGTGAAAAATCATCTTTAGGGCCAACTTTATTCAGGTCTCGATAATCGACACACATTTGCACTTTCCCATCCTTTTTTGGTATTGAAACGACATTGCCTAGCCATTTTGGATATGTAGACACTACGAGAAAACTTGATTGGAATTGTTTCATTACATCATCTTTAACTTTGAGTGTCTATTCTGGCTGATCCACTTGCTTCTAGGAGCAATTGGCAATTTGTGAACGTTGAGATTTGTATCTAGGTTAGACATATCTTTGTAGGACCAGGCGAAGATGTCTTGATAGTCACATAGTAATTCGATCACTTGTTCTTTTTGTTAAGGTGTTAACAAGGCTTATATTTTTACAACACGTGGGTCATTTTCGATGCCAAGATTAACCAAGTCTATATCTTTAATGTTTGGTCGAACACCTTTTTCATACATGGGCAAAATGAGGTGAGAAAGTGGTTGTTATGATGGTATTGAGATGACCATTACTTCTGTAGACACCCCATTTTTGCACTCGCCTGATTAATCAACTCGTCAACCCGATTGCAACGGTTCCCAATGATGGATAATTATTCCAATGCTTTATTTTGTTACCAGATATGTTTCAGAAATTCAGATGAAGTATTTTGAACTGATAAAACTATAGAAACCATGCTACGCTAGGAAAATATAACTCCAAAAATATAGAAATCATCATCTTGCAGACAAAAAGAAGCTTTACGATAAAAATTACTAAAAAATAATCAAATTACCAAAATACCCCTAATCTCAAAACATCCCTAGAGCCTATATTACACTTAGGAAAACCCTTTCAAACACATAAAACAACAAATCGAAATCAAATAAATCATTTTTCCAATTTTCACAAAATTCGACAAAATTACGAAAATGTCCCTCATAAAGTTCAATACCATTTCACACAAAAAATTTCATAAAAGACACAAACCAATATTCCCATTAAATTCCTTACGAAAAATCGATTCCAAAACATCCTAGAACATAAAAAATTGACTTAAAACGCAAAAAGCCCTCTCCGAGGGCAAAGCGGTAATTTTATAATTTTAATAATTAAAAATTCTGAAATTAATAAATAAAACATAAAATAATGGAAAGTGAAATATTAATAAAATTAATTTAAAAATCTGAACTAAAAAATCGATCAATCAGGATCTCAGGCAAAATTGTTGATAGTTGCCCAGATAATTATTAAAGGACCCTCCATCTGGGGGTCCAAAGAATTAAAGATATAATTGTCGATAATAAATTTTGACGGATCTACCTCGAGATTCGTGAAATAAGATCATAAATAATTTTATTGATTTTTGATGAAAAGTGGATACAGATCTCAGTGTTTCCTCTGATTAACAGTCAAGTACAAAAAATAGTGATGATATATGTAGCTTTTCTTCTCTCCGGGCTTCATGCTTTATCGATTGAGAAGGTTGCTTTGACGTTGGCTTTGCTTTGTGCTTGATCTTCTGTAAAGGCTTCTGCAGATTTTCTTCTCTCCAGGTTTCGTGCTTTATCGGCTAAGAAGGTTTCTTGACTTTCGGATAAGGGCTTTATGCTTGATCTTCTCTTTAGTTGGAGTCCGGATCTCTGAAGAACCTTGCTTTGTCTCTGGAGGAGGGCTTGAGAGCTTTTTCTTCTCTAGAAGGAGAGCTTCTGTCTTCTGAGAGAAAGTGATCCAGATCCGCTCTCAATGAGAGAGGTTCTTGTATTTATAGACTTAAAAGTATTTTAGCTTTCCAATTATACCCCAAATTTAAAGAGGTTTAATTGATTTATTTAAAAGGCTAAATTTGTCCAAATCCAATTTTAAGGATTAAATGGATCATTATTGGGCCAAACTTATTTATTTAGGTGTAGGGCCCAATATTTAATGTGTGGATCACTTGAATTTTATTTAGATCATGGGCTTTATCTGCGAAAGTCCAAATCCAAACCATATGTGGCTTGTTCCAACCACTGGCCCTAATTTAAATTTATGGGCCCAATTTTAATTTAAGGGACTTTCATTAATTTGGAAAACGACAAAGACCCATTTCAATTTTGATGTCTACAATAACAAATGGGGGGTTCTCCAAAAATATATTCTAAGTCAATCAAATAAGACTAAAGTCAAAAAATTAAAGTCAATCAAGAAAGACTAAAGCCAAAATCTTAAAGTCAATCAAATGAGACTAAAAGTCAAAATCCTAATCTAAACTAATCAAGTCAATCTCATAAAACTTAAGTCAAAACCCTAATTAAAACCCTAATCTAAACTAATCAAGTCAATCTCATAAGACTAAAGTCAAAACCCTAATTAAAACCCTAATAAGACTAAGTCAATCTCATATGACTAAAGTCAAAACCCTAATTAAAACCCTAAAGGAAACCTAATTAAACACTAATTCTACCTAAAAAAATTTATAAATAGGAGCCTCCACACCCTATTTTCATATTCAAAAGAAAACCCTAGAAAAAAGTAGGTCAAGAAACTTCCCCAACCTTTCCAAAATCCTAATTTTGAAGTTCTAACTCCTTACCTAACATCCATATCCCAATTTTAGCTCAAAAAACACCCAAAAATCCTTCTAAAAACACTCAAAAATCTATCAAAAAATAAAAAACACTCACATTTAGGAAGAAGATACGTCATCTTAGAAGATCAGAAGCAGATCCAGTGATAGAAACAAAGCAAAGAATCTATCCGCCAGTTCTGAGGGAACCATTATTGCGATCATCAAAGTAACCTTTTTTATTTATTTTTTATTATTTTATTTATTTGTTTTAGGTCCTTTAGCAATGTAATCTTCTTTGGGGAATAGTAGAGATCGGCGTTTGCTGGGTGGGGTTGGTGCTTAACACCTTCTAACCCGTAACGAGATCTCCAGACCCGTATTTTCTTTCGTAGATTAGTGTTATTTTCCTTTTAGAGTCAATGTTCGGTTCCTAGACCGTAATAACTAGGTGGCGACTCTCAAACCTCAAAAATCAAAAGCGGATCCGCGTACCCTGCGGATCGAGGGCGCTTTTAGTGGCGACTTTGCTGGGGATTATTGAGGATCAGACTTGAAAAGCCCTAACTATGGAAGCATTGCCAGTAGGACCTAGTTTTTTATTTTATTTTATTTTATTTCTAGTTATTTATTTATTTTATTTTTATTTTTATCATTCTTTTGGCTCTATTGGTGATCATTGATTGGGATGTTGAATATTTTTGTTTGGCACATCTTTATTATGGTTCAATTTGGGGTCATTCAGAATGACCCTAAATAATGCAGGATATCAAAAGTTAATGACATGGGGAATGACCCATTTTTTATTTGAATTATTTTTGGGTCTGTATTATCCTTTATTAGTATCTTTTGGTTCAATTTTAGATACTTTGTTTTGACACTTTTTTTGTTTTGGTTCAATTAAGGGTCACTTTTTTATTATCCCTAAATAATGAAATATTCAAATTGACATATGAATTGAGGATGGGATGATGTTAGTAATAAAAGTTTGGATATCATATTCTTAGATGCTTAATTGTTGTGGTCCCAATCAAAGGGTTGGAGACTCTAAAATAATCTGAGATTTTTCAAAAGAAAATAATGAAACAAAATAGATTGATGTTGTTGGGCATACGATTGATAAGATATAGGGTGATGTTAGTTTTTTTTTATTATAAAAAAAAAAAACCTTTTTTTTAAATAAATAAATAAATAAACGTTAAAAAAACAAAAACAATTTTCAAAAAAAATTAAAAAATAAATAAAAAAAATGTTTAAATAAAAAATAACAACGTTTAAACAAAATAAAAAAAATTAAAAAATAAAAATCGTTAAAATAAAAAAAAAGTTAAAAAACAACAAATAAAAAGTTAAAAAAAACGTTAAAAACAAATATAAAAAAACGTTAAAAAAAAGTAAAAAAATGAAAACGTTAAAAAAAAACTAAAAAAATTTTAAAAAAATTTAAAAAAACAACATTTTTTTTTAAAAAATTTAAATATTTAAAAATCGTAAAAACAAATTTCAAAAAAAAAAAAAAAAAAACCTTAAAAAAAAAAAAAACAAAAAACGTTTTTAAAAATCAAAAACAAAAAACGTTAAAAAAAAATTAATTAAAAAAAAACTTTTGAAAAGTAAAAAAAAAAAATGTTTGGAAAAAAAATAATAAAAAAAAAGGTTTTAAAGAAAACGTGTTAAAATAATATAAAAAAAATATTAGAAAAAAAATTATAACTCCTAATCTCTACAATTATCAATCTACCATCAATTCAATATTCACAGAAATCTCAAATTATTTTAAATCGCCCAAAAGGGACCTTTGATTGGACCATGATAAAAAAAAATTTGTTTGGATTAAAAAAAAAAATTTCTCCTCCTTGCTTATTCCAATGTTGGATCATATTGATGCTTTGATCTTGATATACATATCCTTGATGTACATGCCTTGATTTGATCTTGATGTTATGAATATTGTGTGTATTTCTTGATCAATAATTGGAATTCATACTCTTGTGATTGGGTCTGGCCCATAGGCACATTTATCTGAAAAAAAAACCCGAGCATACCCCACCCTACTTTGCACACACCACTTGCACGTTTATTTACTGTTTTGCACTCTTGCATGTCCCAATCTAACAAACGTGGCACTAGTGCATGGCCCGGTCTCTTCGGAGATGCGACGTCATTCATGAAAATCACAACTCCAGTCACGTATCTTAGGGTATATAAAACTGGACATCAATACCGTTTGATCAGGTGACTCTAAAAGGTATATCGATGCACCCATGCTGGGGCAACTTGAGCCTTTGACCTATTATAAGCCGCACAGTCACATGTCCCGATTGCCAACGTAGTACTAGTACGTGGTCGGTCCCCTCGTGGGATGCTAAACCATTTATGAAAGCTACAACCCTAGACTCATTCCTATACGGTATATCAAAGATAATCCAAGTTCACCAATTGCGTTTCTTGGTCAAAATCAGTGCCTAACCAAGATCCTACCTCGCTGTACCTTACTGTACGAGGGGGATAGACAACGTCTATTCTAGACGAGAGGTATTTAAGTGGGCCCTTACTCAGCATCATGTGCTACCTCTCAACTGGGGATTAAACTGGCTGTTTTTGACTTCAGAGAAGTGGGTTGGAGTTTTAGATTATCACGTATACGGTATATCAAACCAAGTCACCACGTATTGTCTGATTGAGTACGCTCGAGAGGTATATAGGTGCACTTGGGTAAGAGTGGCCAGATAATTGCTTTGCACGTAGTAAACCTAGAGTCTAGAAACCTTCCTATAGGTCACGACCTGAACTGACTATGGGTGTTCCCGGATTGCTCTATTTAATCCAACCAACAGGTAAGTAGGCGGACTGATCCAGACTGTTCAAATCAAACCCATTATATCGGTTCGACCCAATCGATGAAATGTATCGATTAATTTGAACCAATTAAACCAGTTTGCCCAATTGATAAATGGATCAAACTGATCAATACTAAATCAATTGGACTAATTGGTTTCACTTTTAAAAATTCATACCACTTTATATATAAAAAAAATTCAATCTTAGGGTCAAATTATTTTGTCTGATTAAAGGCTCAATCCCAATCAGGGGTAGACCCATTTCTAACATTTCTCATCTTCTTGGTCACTATAGACTTATAATGCATTTGAATTTAATATTTTCCACCGAACTTGGGTTAATTTCAAAATTTTAATCATGTGGTTAAGAGTCAAACCTTCAGAATCGATGGTTAATCTTAGGTACCCCTAAACGCTCTAAACCCGCATCTGTGTCATTTTGGATCCATCAAAAGAGTCGTTTAGCCAAAGTACCAATGTCAAGTCTAAGTAGTCCATCCACCCAGAAAGACCTTCTCGCTTTGTAAATAATTGTCTCTGAGTTTTCTTTGAGTTTCAATCTAGTTTTCATCAGTCTTTCAATCCAGTTAGTTGTTTCAATTACGTTAGTCTTTCTTCAACTTTCCAGTTTTAGTCGAGTTTGTCAGTCTATGTTTTTCTAATTCCAATAAAGTAAAGAAGCTTCTGATTATCATGCGTGTAATAACGATTTGAACATAATATCTAACATGAGGAATGACTCAAGACTTACTAATCGAACTTAACAAATATTAGAATTAAAGAGTTGTAGACACCCCATTTTTGCACTCGCCTGATTAATCAACTCATCAACCCGATCGCAATGATTCTCAATGATGGATGTGTATTCCATTGCTTTATTTTGTTACCAGATGTGTTCCAGAAATCTGGATGAGGTATCTCGAATTAACAAAATCTTAGAAACCACGCTACGCTAGGAAAATACGACCCCAGAAACATAGAAATCATCATCTTGCATACCAGAAAGAAACTTCACGAAAAAAATCACTAAAAAAACTATCAAATTATCAAAATACCCCTGACATCAAAACAACCCTAGAGCCTACGTTACGCTTAGGAAAACTCTCTCGAACACATAAAATAACAAATCGAAACCAAATAAATCATTTCGCCAATTTTAACAGAATTCGACAAAATTACGAAAATGCCCCTCATAAAGTTCATGACCATTTCACATAAAAAATTTCATAAATGACACAAACTAATATTTCCATTAAATTCTTTACGAAAAATCGATTCTAAAACATCCTAAACATTAAAAACTGACTTAAAACGTGAAAAGTCCTCTCCGGGGGTAAAACGGTAATTTCACAATTTTCATAATTAAAAATTTCGAAATTAATAAATAAAATATTAAATAATTAAAGTGAAATATTAATAAAATTAATTTAAAAATTGAAACAAAAAAATCGATCAATCGGACTTTCAAGTAAAATTGTGAGGGTTCGTGGGATATTTCTTTAAGGACCCCTCCATTTGGGGGTCCAAAGAATTAAAGATATTTTAAAGAGAGGTTCTCCAAAAATTAAAAGTAAATCAAGCAAGACTGAATTCAAGGTAATAAAGTCAATCAAGTGAAACTGAAGTCAAAATTAAAGTCAATTAAGCAAGACTGAAGTCAAGATATTAAAAGTCAATCAATTAAGACTAAAATCAAAACATTAAAAGTTAATCAAATAAGACCAAAAGTCATAATAGAATTCTAATTAAATAATAACTCTATCTAATAGAGTTCTAACTTAAAAACAATTCTACCTAAAATAATTCTAATTAAAACACAATTCTACCTAAAACAAGTCTAACTAAAACACAACTCTAATTAAAAGAACTCTAATTAAACACTAACTCTATCCAAATCAACCCCTAAAAACATCTATAAATAGAAGTGCTCACACCTTATTTTCGTATCAAATCATAAACCCTAAGAGAAGTAGGTCTAGAAGCTCCCCTATCCCCCCATAAACCCTAGTTTTGGAGTCCAACTCCTTACCTAACAATTCTCCTTCGATTTTAGCTTAAAAAACACCCAAAAGCCCTCCAAAAATACTCCAAAATCCACAACAAACTTGAAGAACCCAGTTCCAAAAATAAGGAGATACCTTGCCTCGGAGATCCGAAATCAAATCCGGAGACAGAACGAAGCAAGGGATTACGGTACAAAGAGCTATTTTTATCAGATCTGAGGGAACAAAATCCTTGCTATCGGAAAGGTATAAAATTTATTATTATTTTTTATTTTTATCTAGGTTTTTAGCAATGTGATTTTATTTGGGAAGTTAGTAGAGACCGACTTTGGCCGGGCAGGGTTGGTGCCTAACACCTTCCAACCCCGTAACGTGATCCCCGGACTCTTTTTCTCTTTCGTAGATTAATTTGCCCTTTTTTAGAGTCAGTTGGGTTCCTAGACCTTAACAACTAGGTGGCGACTCCCAAACCTCAAGGGTCAAAAGCGAATCCGCGCACCCCGCGGATCGAGGGCGCTTTCAGTGACGACTCCATTGGGGACATTGAGGATCAAACTTGAAAAATCCCAAGTATGGGAGTGTTGTTAAAAGTGGCCTAAAATGTTTTTATTTACTTATTTATTTATTTATTACTTTTTTTTTAGTTTGATTAGCTGGTTATTTTATCAATTTGTTGTTATTCCGGTTCGATTATTGCGTATGTGTTTGGACTTTGATATTTTGGCATATTATTGTTGTGATTCGATCAAGCATTATTTATTATGTTTTATATCCAATTGAAGGTTGTTTACGATAATTCTAAATGATGCAAAATTCCAAAAGGTTGAGGTTATTAATGGATTAATGGTGGTTGAAGTAGGGAGATCGCCGATTTTTTTTTCTTTTTTTGAGGCACGCGTTGGTTATGTTTAAACGTTTTTTAAAAAAATAAAAAAATAAAAAAAAATCTTTCAATTAATTGCTGTAGGTGTGTGGTAGTTTTTTTTTATTTATTTATTTTGGTTTTTTATTTTTATTTTTTATTATTGTGATTGTCTTGCTTTGATAGAGGGACTGTGCTGTCCATTGATAGCAAGAAGAAAAGCAAAGCAAAAAAAAAAATAATAATAATAATAAAAAAGAGGGAATTTTTTTTTTGTGAGCTTCTGTTAACTATACTGTTTTAATTCTTAAAAGGGCGCTGTAGGTGTGAACAGCACCTATCTTTTGTTTTAAATCAGTTATTGGGTGGGGTGTCCGGGGTAAAGTGTGATTATTGCGTTTTTCACACCTCACTAACAGTGCTGGTTTGAGTGGTGTGTTATAAGAAAAATTGGTTTCTTCTCTACCCACATCATCTTCTTAAGATGATTCAACGTCTTTAACAGAGAACGAACTCCTCTCTCTGATATATCGGCTCAAATTTCAGCCCAATCTATGTTAATCTTGATGAAAATCGTTGATTCCTCCTGATTCAAAGTATAGTGTTTGAAAGAATCGATTCGATTTAAAGTATTTTTTCAATCGTTTTTTTTTCTGTTTCGTCCTCATGATCGCTGGTCCAAGCCGATCGGCTGTGATTGTTCGCGGCTATGATCGATCGACATTTGATCGATTTCTGATCTCAGAAAATTACCATGTTCCTTCGATGGTTAAACATGGAGTTCCAAGTCGATGGAACCTCCACAAATTTATTCAAACTTCGTCTTCTTCAACGAGAACCGACTGGTTCTAATCAGAAATCGATCGAATTACTCTCTCAAGCCTTATCGATTTGAAAGTTCTATAACTTCACACCACCTGGCTACAAGAATCTTCGATCAATCGAGAGAACATGGGAGTTTTCTGCCGAAGGAAACATGTGTGGTATCGTAAGTCTCAGCGTCTTTTAAAATAAAAAAAAAATCTGCAATGTTGTTTCCAGGAGAGATCTTGTTGGTTTCTAACGATTTTCAAAGCTTTTAGAGATTCGATTCAAGCTTTGCTTGAGCTTTCTCTGTGATTTTTTTTTAAAAAAAAAAACAAAACCCATCTGTTCTGAGTTTGGATTATGAGACATTTTCTTTCTGCTCGTTCTGATCTAGCAGAAGAAACTCATTGTTTCTGGTTCGATCTGTTACTATCTTTCTTTGGCAAAATCTCCAGTATGAATGAGTAGCAGACGTTGAATGTTATATGTAACCACCACTGTGGAACAGTCCTAAGGTTGAACGAAATTTATTTCGAACTTGGAGGTCTTGGATTCGGCCTTATTATTGGTGATGCTAATCGTAAATTGCTGCAACTTGTAGACACCCCATTTTTGCACTCGCCTGATTAATCAACTCGTCAATCCAATTGCAATGATTCCCAATGATGGATGTGTATTCCATTGCTTTATTTTGTTACCAGATGTGTTTCAGAAATCCGGATAAGGTATCTCGAATTGACAAAACCTTAGAAACCACGCTACGCTAGGAAAATACGACCCCAGAAACATAGAAATCATCATCTTGCAGACCAAAAAGAAACTTCACGATAAAAATCACTAAAAAATTACCAAATTACCAAAATACCCATAACCTCAAAACAACCCTAGAGCCTACATTACGCTTAGGAAAACTCTCTCGAATACATAAAAAAACAAATCGAAACCAAATAAATCATTTCACCAATTTTAAAAGAATTCGACAAAATTATGAAAATGCCCCTCATAAAGTTCAAAACCATTTCACACAAAAAACTTCATAAATGACACAAAATAATATTTCCATTGAATTCCTTACGAAAAATCGATTCTAAAACATCCTAAAACATTAAAAACCGACTTAAAAAGTGAAAAGTCCTCTCCGGGAGCAAAACGGTAATTTCACAATTTTCATAATTAAAAAATTCGAAATTAATAAATAAAATATTAAATAATTAAAGTGAAATATTAATGAAATTAATTTAAAATTTTGAACCTAAAAAATCGATCAATCGGACTTTCGGGTAAAATTGTTGAGGGTTCGTAGGATATTTCTTTAAGGACCCCTCTATTTGGGGGTTCAAAGAATTAAAGAAATAATGGAAGGGGGTTCTCCAAAATTTAAAGTCAATCAAGCAAGACTGTAGTCAAAGTATTAAAGTCAATCAAGTGAGACTAAAGTCAAAATTAAAGTCAATTAAGCAAGACTGAAGTCAAAATATTAAAAGTCAATCAATTAAGACTAAAGTCAAAACATTAAAAGTCAATCAAATAAGACTAAAAGTCAATCAAATAAGACCAAAAGTCATAATAGAATTCTAATTAAATAATAACTCTATCTAATAGAGTTCTAACTTAAAAACAATTCTACCTAAAACAATTCTAATTAAAACACAATTCTACCTAAAACAATTTTAACTAAAACACAACTCTAATTAAAAGATCTCTAATTAAACACTAACTCTATCCAAATCAACCTTAAAAAAATTCTATAAATAGAGATGCTCACACCCTATTTTCGTATCAAATCATAAACCCTAAGAGAAGTAGGTCTAGAAGCTCCCCTAGCCCCTCATAAACCCTAGTTTTGGAGCCCCAACTCCTTACCTAACATCCCTCCTTCAATTTTAGTCTAGAAAACACCTAAAATCCCTCCAAAAATACCCCCAAATCCGCAACAAACTTGAAGAGTTCAGATTCAAAAACAAGGAGATACCTTGATCTAGGAGATCTGAAGTCAAATCCGGAGACAGAACGAAGTAAGGGAGTACAGTACAAGGAGCTCTTTTTGTCAGATCTGAGGGAACAAAATCCTTGCTATCGGAAAGGTATGTAATTTTTTTATTTTTATCTAGGTTTTTAGCAATGTGATATATTTGGAAAGTTAGTAGAGACCGGCTTTGGCCGGGCGGGGTTGGTGCCTAACACCTTCCAACCCCGTATCATGATCCCCGAATTCAGATTTTTTGTGGTAGATTAGTTCTTTTTATCCATGTTAGAGTCAGTTTGGTTCCTAGACCACAATAACTAGGTGGCGACTCCCAAACCTCAAGAGTCAAAAGCGGATCCGTGCACCCCGCGGATCGAGGGCGCTTTCACAACTATCGAATGTGTCATAAGGTTGTGAATGATGAAGAAGGGTTTTCTGTGATCAAATTGGTTTGTTTATTTTATTTCCTCTCAAAACAAAATCAGAAATATAAAAGGAGTTAAAATAAATAAATAAATCAATAATCGATTTATGGGCAGCCTTGAGGTTGATTTTAAGCGTTTCTTTTTTGGGTTTTTATTGGTTGGCACACCAATTATCACCCAGATTTGGGTTGTACTTTGTTTTGGTTTATTTTTGATTTATTTGGTAATGGTTTTTCTAGTTTGTTTTTTCATCAATTGGTTAAATAAAGGTCTTGGTTTGTGTTTGAAAAAGTAAAAATCAATGTATTTAAAAAAAAAAAAAAAAAATAGAGGATGCATCGCCCCACACTTCAACTACCATTATCCTATTAGCGGCTCAATGTTTTAGGAATCTCAAAATATTTTAGATTACTCAAAATAACCTTTGGTTAGACTATAAAAATTACAAAATTATGCTTATTGAAGTGATCGGATCTAATTCATTATCATATGCCATTGATTAATTTGCCATGATCGATGAATGAAAGTGATGTGCATGTTTAATCGGACCATATTATTAGTTTATGTTAATCAACATGCCATAATCTTACTGGAGATACACATTTGATATTGATCATAAGGTTGATCGTGATTAAATATTCATGTGATTGGAATAGTGCTTATGTTGAATATTCATGTAACCCATATTATAATGATTGGATTGATTGGACCCATGGGCCCATTTGTTTGAAAAAGGCCCCGGGCATACCCCACCCTGTTTTGCACACACCACATGCACGTTTACTGTTTTACTCACTTACACGTCCCATATAGCCAACGTGGCACTAGTGCGTGGCCCGGTCTCTTCGGAGATGCGACGTCATTCATGAAAACCACAACTCCAGTCACGTACCTTAGGGTATATCAAACTGGGGGCATCGATACCGTCTGATCAGGTGATTCTGATAAGTACATTGATGCACCCAGGCTGGAGCGACCTGAGCCTTTGACCTATTGTAAGTCACACAGTCACATGTCCCGATTGCCAACGTAGTACTAGTACGTGGTCGGTCCCCTCGTGGGATGCCAAACCATTTATGAAAGCTACAACTCTTGACTCGTACCCATAGGTATAAAAGATAATCTAAGTATATCAATTGCACTTCTTGGTCAAAACCGGTGCCTAAGCAAGATCTTGCCCCGCTGTACCCTACTGTACGAGGGGGATAGACTACGTCTATTCTAGACAAGAGGTATTTAAGTGGGCCCTTTCTCAGCATTGTGCGCCACCTCTCAACTGGAGATCAAACTGGCTATTTTTGGCTTCAGAGAAGTGAATTGAGGTTTTGGATTATCACCTATACGGTATATCAAACCAAGTCACCACGCATCGAAAGGTATATAGGTGTGCTTGGGCAAGGGTGGCCAGATAAAAATGCATTGCATGTAGTAAGCCTAGAGTCTAGAAACCTTCCCTGTAGGTCACGACTCGACTTATCGTGGGTGTTCCCGGGTTGTTTATTGAATGGAGCCTGTTGATTGATGAATGTATGTGAGTGATGTGAATGGTGTAGATCAAAGTGCATGATTGTCTTCAAGGATCAAAAAAAATTTATTTTTGAAAATTAAAAGGGGTGCACCGACCCAATAAAGAATCCATTCTTTTACAATAATGACCCAGTCCATCCCGATCCAACAATCATGATGGATCGGACCAGTTAAATCAAAATGAAAATCGAATTTTCAAAGAAGAAAAAGAAAATATTTTCCAGAAAAGATTATTTTCCAAAAGAAGTGTTCTTTAGAAGAAACGTTTTCCAAGAAAAAATATTTTCCAGAAAATATTTTCCGTAAGAATAAGATTGATATTTTACATGGACCATTAGAAGAGTACTACAATACCCTTTTGTGTCAAATTAGGATGTTAGCCGCCGGCGATAACCCAATCGATCAGTTAGTCAAAACAACCGTCATAGGAATGCACCCTGTAGAGAAGATCAATTTTGAGAGATTCATGTTGAGGAGTGCTCTTTACTTCCATGAGTTTGAGATAGACTAGAACCTCTTACATGCTATGGCTAAGCGATAGAACCCCTATCTTCACATATTCCATATGGGGTATATGCATTTATGCCCTACTCACGAGGATTATTGCGGCATCATGAGGATATCCACTTCAGGACCTCTAGTCAGGCCCTCATTGAAGATCGGATATTCTGGTGAACTCGCCACAGGACTAAACATTTCCAAGGAAGAAACCAAGGTCTTAGTCAATGACGGGAGATTGAACTTAGTACCTTTACTGGGCCAGTATTGCTCCCGCAGTCACCCTATCCATGTAAAACCCGAAGCCTGGCAAGCCACTAGAGATTATCGATTATGCCTAGGAATCCTAGCCCAATACATACTGACCTCTAATAGTGATGGCCAAACTATCCCGGAGTCCTTCATAGATATAGCCTCTCAACTCTCAAGGAAAACCAACCCCGTCCCTCTCATCCTAGCTGAAACTTTCTCAGGTTTAAATGCCATAAAAAATGGTGAGCGGGAAAGCTTCAAGGGAAGCCCCTACTTACTCTATATGTGGCTTTGTGACCGTCTCAAAATCGTAGAGGTTCCTTCAAACCTCGAATATGGGCTAGAACATTTTTCCAAGAGAAACCTGTTAGTACGTCACAACTCAGTCAAAGCTTGGAGCAAATGGTTAGACTCTCGCCTCGCCTGTCATATTGATTTTAGGTGCCCTTGGTGGATGACTGATCCCCCTGTTCTAGGAACCAAAGGATCCTACTATGTCCGTCTGATTGGTTTAGAAGAAACATCTTTTTACCATCCTAATCTGATCCCAGAACAGTACGATGTACCTACAGAGTTATCCTTACCTCAACATAAAGTTTTCTTTTCCCCCGAGCCTTTGACTGAAAAGTTAGTACACCTCATTGAGAAAGCTTGGAACAATCGCACCTTAGGGTATCCAGACGGACCAGCAGAATTCAGAGAGCCAGCTGTTAGAGCCAAGAGAGTCAAGCCTGACAGTAATCCTGATGACCATCAAGACAAAGCCAAGCGTCCATGTAAAAATAGTTCAAAACAAATTTGTTGAAAGATGTTTTAATAAGAACGTTTTGTTTATCATTTTCAATAAAACTATCTTTCTTTTTGAATAAATATTTATTTCCTTTTCACATACTCATTGTGTGAATGGATTAATTAATGGATTGGTGCACAAATCTCAATAAAATGATTCTTAAAAATGTTATCAAGGGGGTAATACTGAAATTGACTAAATCTACCTTTGATGGGGTCATATAGGATTATCATTGTGCCCAAACTCAAGCGTCCATCTCCTAGTTGGAGTCGTAAGTCCAGTCGGTTAGAAAGAACCATAGTACCAAGTCAACAAGCAGAAATGGCTTCAGAATCTGAGCTCACAGAGATCCGTAAGATCTTGGTAGCCTTTGCCAATGATATCAGCAATATAAAAAGTAAAGTGGAAATGTTGGAACAGACCTCGGAATCGACGGGAATTCCTCTAGATGACCTAAAAGGAAAAAAGGTAGAAGAGAAACGTCCACGTGAAGTCTTCGAATTCGACGGAGACGAAGAGTATGTTGATGAAAATCCGACATTATCTAATAGAATGTCTCAATTGGAGTCAGCAATGAAGAGTATAAAGGGTATTGATGAAATTGCAGCAGGCATTGAAGCTTTGAATCGCATCCCTAGAATCCATTTGCCAGAAAAGTTTGTGATGCCTGAAATGGACAAGTTCAGTGGGATAGGGTGTGTGAAAACACATCTTAAGGTATATGTTACCAACATGCGCACTATGGGGCTCAGCGACGAACAAATGACATTGTTGTTCCAAAGAACTTTATCGGGATCAGCACTACGTTGGTTAATGTCTCAAGAACCAGTTACTGTGGGTACATGGGAAAACATGTCAAAGGCCTTCTGGCATCAGTATAAGTACAGTACCGAGATTGAGACTTCAAGAAGGGATCTGGAAGCAACTAAACAGAAAAATGGGGAGACATTCACTGATTTCATTGGTCGCTGGAGGGCCAAGGCTTCTCAAATATGGGATAGACCTTCGGAGAAGGAACAAGTAGCAATTATCCTAAAGGACCTCTCTCAAGGATATGCTCAACACCTAGTGGCCCAATACCTCCCTACTTTTGAATCCTTGTTGCAAGCAGGGAGCCAACTTGAGGATGCGTTTGCCTCTGGGATCCTTTCTAACCCCTCAGATAACAAGCCTAAGAAACCATATGTTCCCAAACCCAACATCAATCATACTTACATCGCCAATACCTCAGTTACCCCAGCTCAACCCCCGGCCCGAGTTAATAACCAAGGTCACCCGAGTCAACCTCGAACTCCACGTCAATTTACCAATTTAGGGATGACCCTTACCGTAGCTTTGCAAAAACTGTTGAAGAAAAGGTTGCTTACCCCGATTCAACCCCGACCTTTACCAAATCCCTTGCCAGCCGGACACAACCCCAACTTATTCTGTGAATTTTATCAAAATCCTGGCCATCACACGGATCGATGTATCACCCTACGCCATGCCATTCAAAACCTTATTGATAACAAAAAGATCACGATCCCTAGCCCACCAAATGTCACCACTAATCTACTACCTACCTATCAACCTCCACCGACCCTGAACATGGTTTCTCACACCCCATTACCATTGGACCCTGTTTCTCTCATCCATCCAATCCAAGTTAAACCACCCAGTTACCCCCTTGCCGGGATAGCCTTCACTGATGAGGTTTTCACCACAAACTATGAACCATTTGATTTAACCTCGGATGATACCTACTGTTCATCCTCGCCTCGTTACGATAGTGCGCGTTCACTAGTTACTTGTTGGCCCAAATGAGTCTGAAAAACCCTGAACCTTTGACAGCCGAAGATCCATACTTGTTGACTGAGGAAGATGAGCCTTTCCCCCTTTCCTGTGATGAAGTTAGACATATGACTCGAGGGGGAAGAGTTTTTAAGCCACAAAAACTTTGTGTTGAAAATCCTGCAGCCCTGGCAAGAAAAGAAGGAGAAGATCCCACTAAGAAAAGCATCGAAGAGGATAACTCCGTGATCAAACAGTTGAAAAAATCAGGGGCCAATATCTCAGTATGGGATTTACTCATGGCTTCCACTGCTCATAGGGAGGCTGTTCTCAAAGCACTAAACACAGCCCAAGTCTCCCTTGATACTTTTCCAGATCAGCTGGCCAGTATAGTGGGGGCAACTTACGTGGAGAATATCCTATCTTTCTCGGACTCAGATCTCCCAAAAGAAGGGGCAAGCCATACTAAGCCGTTGCACATTACAATTGACTATAACGGAATGAGGGTACCTTTGGTTTTGATTGATAACGGGAGTGCATTGAACGTTTGCCCACTGAAAACGGCTACTTGTCTCGGATTTAAGGCTGAAGATTTCAAACCTACTAATCAAGGTGTTAGAGCCTATGATAACACCAAGAGGGTTGTACTGGGAATTTTGCACCTTTGATTGTCCACAGGCATAGCTGAATTTCCTGTGGAATTCCAGGTCATTGACATCCAGTCTTCTATCAATCTACTGTTAGGGAGACCATGGTTACACCAAATCAAAGCCATCCCTTCTACGCTACACCAAAAGGTCAAGTTTATCAAGGATGGGCTAGTAATTACTCTTCATGGAGATGCTGAAATTGTAGGGATTATGAATAATACTGAAGCTAAGGATGAGCCGTTGCTTGAGATTCAACCAGAACAACAGGGGATAGAACTTAGTGGGTTTGAATTTGAAAAGATATGCTCAGTCCAATGGGATCAAGCCATGAAAGAATATTTTCCAATGGAAAATACCTCTAATTGCTATATGGCCAATATATTCAAGAAAATGAGATTCTTCCCTAGTATGGGCTTAGGTCGCAAGCAGCAAGGTATTAAAGAGGTATCAGTGATTAAAGAGGTCATCGGCACATTCGGACTAGGATATAAGCCTACTAAGGAAGATTGGGCCCAATACTGGAAGACAAAATGGGATAAGGGCATCGCTAAAAGGCAAAGGGGTACCACTGATCTCATCAAAATGAAGCCCTATTGAAAGACTCTCAATGGTTATTTTGTGAAAGAAGGAGAAGACTTCCGTTACTGTGGGTTCCTAGAGCTTTTCATCGATCACATCACTGGTACTCGACTGCCGGGGTTTGAAATCTTTTTTGGCATGGAATGGCCTGAAAAGGAAGCAAGCACAGAAGTTAAAGAGAAAAAAGTTGAAGACTGGCAGCTCGATCTGGACTCCCTCAACATCGATCAGCTATTCATTGAAGACCATAGTGTTTTAGTGTTATCGATTGAGAAAGGGATCCCAAATCCTCAGTCTGTAATCAAACCCGCTGTTGGGGCTCTATCAAATTATCATATAATCAGTCCTGTGTTGCATGTCAAGGCTGGGTCTGTCGGTCCCATTAGTCCTGTTCAGTCTAACATGCCAGTTGAGTCATTTATTTCTGTTGAGTCGAGTAAGTTAGTCGTTTCTGCTGAGTCTGTTGCTTCTAGGGAGTCTATTTTTCCTGTTGAGTCGAGTGAATCTGTCAAATCTACAATGAGTCCTGTTACCCCATCTCATTTTAATGAAATGAAAGAAATTTTTGATTACCTCGAGCGCAATAATAATTCAACTAATAATCTGGCTTCGGAGGGAGAGTCTTCTGACGAAGAACCTCCCCCTGAAATATTCAAATTACTTGAACAAGAAGAGGAACGTCGGGCTCAACCTCTAATAGAGGAAGTAGAGGTTATCAACCTCGGAACAAAAAAAAGTCCTCAAGAAATTCGGATAGGGGTCACTTTATCTCCCGATGAACGTAAAGGGATAGTAGACTTGCTCAGAAAGTTCAAAGACGTGTTCACGTGGTCTTACGAGGATATGCCGGGGGTAAGCACAGATATTGTCCAACATCGGATTCCGTTATATCCTGATGCTCGACCAATCAAACAGAAACTTAGACGTATGAAGCCGGAATGGACTTTGAAAATCAAAGAAGAAGTTACGAAGCAGATTAACGCTGGATTTTTGGAAGTAGTAGAATACCCTGAGTGGATTGCCAATGTCGTCCCGGTACCGAAAAAGGATGGAAAAGTTAGAATGTGTGTGGATTTTAGAGACTTAAATAAAGCAAACCCAAAGAATAGTTTCCCTTTACCACATATAGATGTTCTAGTGGACAGTACAGCAGGGCACGCTTTGTTATCCTTCATGGATGGATTTTCAGGGTACAATCAGATAAAAATGGATCCTCGAGATATGCAAAAAACGTCGTTCATCACGCAGTGGGGGACCTTTTGCTACAAGGTCATGCCTTTTGGTTTGAAGAACGCTGGAGTTACCTATCAAAGAGCAACCACGACTTTACTACATGACATGATACACAAGGAAGTCGAAGTCTATGTTGATGATATGATAGTCAAATCCAAAGAACGAATAGGGCATGTTACTGCGTTAGAAAAGTTTCTCACAAGGATTCAAAAGTATCAACTGCACCTCAACCCACAGAAATGTGTATTCAGAGTAACTTCTGGAAAGCTGTTAGGATTTGTAGTTAGTCAGAGAGGGATCGAAGTAGACCCTATGAAGATTAAAGCTATCCAAGAGATGCCGCCGCCCGAGACGGAAAAGTAGATTCGAGATTTTCTGGGCAGAATCCAGTATGTTAGCAGGTTCATCGCTCAACTCACCAATGTCTACGAACCTATTTTCAAGCATCTCAAAAAGAATGAACCAACAGTTTGGAATGAGCAATGTCAAAAGGCTTTCGACCAAGTAAAGGAGTATCTTTCAAACCCACCTATTTTGGTCCCACCTACACCGGGTGAACCACTTCTTCTTTATTTGTCAGTCACAGAAGAAGCTATGGGATGCATGCTTGCATAGTATGACAAAGATACTCACAAAGAAAGGGTCATCTACTACATCAGCAAGAAGATGTTAGAGTATGAACGAAAGTATTCGTCTCTCGAGAAAACTTGCTTAGCACTGGTATGGGCTACTCAGAGACTCCGGCACTATATGCTGTCTCATTCAATTATCCTATTATCTCGGATGGATCCTCTCAAGTATATTTTCGAGAAACCGGCATTGACAGGGAGAACCGTATGATGGTTATTGTTGCTATCAAAGTTTGACATCACGCATGTTACGCAGAAATCCATCAAGGGGAGAGCTATAGCAAAATACTTGACAGATCACCCTGTAGTAAAAGGAATAAGGCCTGTCGATCAATTCCCAGATGAGAACATCTTGCACGTTAAAGAAGAACCGTAGAACCAAACATGGCAGTTGTACTTTGATGGAGCCGCCAATCAAAATGGGTATGGAATAGGGGCAGTCCTGCTTTCTCCGGAAGGATGCCACATTCCTATCGTTATTAAATTAGCATTTTCGAACACTAACAACACGGCTGAATATGAGACGTGCATCGCGGGGCTCGAAGCTGCTTTGAACCTGGGTATTTCAGAAATTTAAGTTTTTGGAGATTCAGCCTTGGTCATACATCAGTCATTGGAAGAATGGAAGACTAGGGATGAAAAGTTGAAACCTTATCATGAGTATTTGCTAAAGTTAGTCAGTAAGTTTAAAGCTATCCTGTTCCAGCACTTGTCAAGGGAAGATAACAGATTTGCTGACTCCTTAGTAACTTTATCTTCAATGATCCATTTGCCTCCTGGCATGGAATTGATGCCAATCACTGTTGAAGTCAAAGACAAACCCGCATACTGCCATCAGATCAACATTGCTACTCGACTATCCGATGGAAAGTCATGGTACACAGACATAAAGAAAGTGTTAGAAAAACAAGAATTCCCGGAAGAAGCATCGAGGAAGGAACGACAGACCCTACTAAAATTAGCATCTCAATTTATCCTGTGCGCAGGAAGCTTATACAAAAGGTCTTATGATGGGATTCATTTGTCGTGTGTTGATAAAGATCAAGCTGAACAGATAATGATTGAACTACATTCAGGAGAATGTGACCCTCACATGAGTGGGAAAATGTTAGCTAAGAAAATTATGAGACAAGGATACTACTGGCCCACGATGGAAACAGATTGTCATCACATGGTCAAAACCTCTCATAAGTGCCAAATACATGCGAACCTTATACATGTGCCACCATCTCAATTAGTAGGTCTGATTTCACCATGGCCATTCTCAGTCTGGGGAATCAACATTATTGGTAAAATATCTACTAAGGCATCAAACGGGCATGAATACATTCTGGTTGCCATCGATTATTTTACCAAATGGGTTGAAGCTGCCTCTTATGCTGTCCTCACTGCGTCTCGAGTTGCAAAGTTTATTCAAACAAACATCATCAGTCGATACGAAGTACCTTCGGAGCTGATCTCTGATAACGGGTCGCACTTCAAAGTTGAGGTTATCAAATTGTGTTCAAAGTTCAAAATCTCACACCATAAATCATCTCCTTACCGACCTTAGACTAACGGAGTAGTCGAAGTAACTAATAAGAATATTAAGACTATCCTCAGAAAAATGTGTCAATCACATCGAGATTGGTCAGAAAAATTGCCATTTGCATTATGGGCATATCGAACCTCAATTCGATCCTTCACTGGAGCTACTCCCTACTCCTTAGTGTATGGCATGGAAGCAATCTTGCCAGTTGAAATGGAGATTTCGTCTCTCAGGGTTCTCTTAGAAAGTCAGTTGTCAGAAGCAGACTGGGTTCACCAACGGTATGAAGAGTTAAATTTGATCGAGGAAAAATGACTGAGAGCGTTGTATCACGTGCAAGCTTATGAAAGAAGAGTCGCCCGTGCGTTTGACAATAAAATCAAGGTCCGTCATTTACAAGTCGGGGATTTAGTACTCAAAGAGAACAGGGCACCCATTTTTGATCCCAGGGGGAAGTTCAAACCAAATTGGGGAGGTCCGTTCATTGTCAAGGAAATATTACCAGGAAAAACTGTCAGACTTCAAGATCATGATGGAATCGAATTACCAGAACCAACCAACATCAATTACCAGAACCAACCAACCTTGACCAAATCAAACGATACTACATTTAAGAGGTCATCTTTGGTCGAATCAATCCTCATATTACCCAGTTACCCAGTCCAACATATCCTTTCTCAACTCCTTTGCAGCCTTTTCAAAAAGAAAAATTATGCCTTTTTCTTTCTCAGCTCGATCACCTAACCTAGGGGAGGAAAGTTTCGAACTACGTTTTGGTCTGATCCCAAAATTCTGGGGTACATAGGCAACCTGAGAAGTTACTTTAGGCCCGACCACATCAAAATAAAAAAAATATATTTCCCATACAAAAAAAAAAATTCAAGAGAAAAAATTGTCAAAGTGGAAAAGAAAATTCAAGAAAAAAGAAAATAATTTAAAAGGTAATGTCACACAAGGGGCATTTGGGTTTTTGTGCTTCAAAATCCTTTTCTTTTTATACCCAGTCCTAAGGCTACCTATACAAGTCCTCCTAAGTACCGTGCGAAAAGTCAAGGGAGATAGCAAAGCATGATCAAACAGCAACTCCAGAAGTTCAGAAGAAGAGAAAGATAAAAAATGATGAAGCCTGCTAAGTTGAAAAGGGCGACTTAGGAAAAAAATTAAGGCAAGCTCGCAAGGTTGAAAATCTGAAAGGACAACTTTGGCAACAATCAGAGCAAAGAAAAAAAAGAGAAGAGCTCGCTATATCGAAAACCTGAAAAGGCGATCTAGGCAAAAGTTAGAGCAAGCTCGCTAGATTGAAAATCTGAAAAGGCGATCTAGGCAAAAGTTAGAGCAACAAAGAAAAATAGAAGAAAATCCCAAGCTGAGAGCGGTCCGAGCTGAAACATCAGAAGTCCGAATAATCGAGTTCAATACTTAGCTACATTCTGGTTGCCATCGATTATTTTTACCAAATGGGTTGAAGCTGCCTCTTATGCTGTCCTCACTGCGTCTCGAGTTGCAAAGTTTATTCAAACAAACATCATCAGTCGATACGAAGTACCTTCGGAGCTGATCTCTGATAACGGGTCGCACTTCAAAGTTGAGGTTATCAAATTGTGTTCAAAGTTCAAAATCTCACACCATAAATCATCTCCTTACCGACCTTAGACTAACGGAGTAGTCGAAGTAACTAATAAGAATATTAAGACTATCCTCAGAAAAATGTGTCAATCACATCGAGATTGGTCAGAAAAATTGCCATTTGCATTATGGGCATATCGAACCTCAATTCGATCCTTCACTGGAGCTACTCCCTACTCCTTAGTGTATGGCATGGAAGCAGTCTTGCCAGTTGAAATGGAGATTTCGTCTCTCAGGGTTCTCTTAGAAAGTCAGTTGTCAGAAGCAGACTGGGTTCACCACGGTATGAAGAGTTAAATTTGATCGAGGAAAAATGACTGAGAGCGTTGTATCACGTGCAAGCTTATGAAAGAAGAGTCGCCCGTGCGTTTGACAATAAAATCAAGGTCCGTCATTTACAAGTCGGGGATTTAGTACTCAAAGAGAACAGGGCACCCATTTTTGATCCCAGGGGGAAGTTCAAACCAAATTGGGGAGGTCCGTTCATTGTCAAGGAAATATTACCAGGAAAAACTGTCAGACTTCAAGATCATGATGGAATCGAATTACCAGAACCAACCAACCTTGACCAAATCAAACGATACTACATTTAAGGAGGTCATCTTTGGTCGAATCAATCCTCATATTACCCAGTTACCCAGTCCAACATATCCTTTCTCAACTCCTTTGCAGCCTTTTCAAAAAGAAAAATTATGCCTTTTTCTTTCTCAGCTCGATCACCTAACCTAGGGGAGGAAAGTTTCGAACTACGTTTTGGTCTGATCCCAAAATTCTGGGGTACATAGGCAACCTGAGAAGTTACTTTAGGCCCGACCACATCAAAATAAAAAAAATATATTTCCCATACAAAAAAAAAAATTCAAGAGAAAAAATTGTCAAAGTGGAAAAGAAAATTCAAGAAAAAAGAAAATAATTTAAAAGGTAATGTCACACAAGGGGCATTTGGGTTTTTGTGCTTCAAAATCCTTTTCTTTTTATACCCAGTCCTAAGGCTACCTATACAAGTCCTCCTAAGTACCGTGCGAAAAGTCAAGGGAGATAGCAAAGCATGATCAAACAGCAACTCCAGAAGTTCAGAAGAAGAGAAAGATAAAAAATGATGAAGCCTGCTAAGTTGAAAAGGGCGACTTAGGAAAAAATTAAGGCAAGCTCGCAAGGTTGAAAATCTGAAAGGACAACTTTGGCAACAATCAGAGCAAAGAAAAAAAGAGAAGAGCTCGCTATATCGAAAACCTGAAAAGGCGATCTAGGCAAAAGTTAGAGCAAGCTCGCTAGATTGAAAATCTGAAAAGGCGATCTAGGCAAAAGTTAGAGCAACAAAGAAAAATAGAAGAAAATCCCAAGCTGAGAGCGGTCCGAGCTGAAACATCAGAAGTCCGAATAATCGAGTTCAATACTTAGCTTAAATCAGGCATAAACTCAGAAGCCACAAGTATCTTGTCTACGATCGATTTGAAAATTTTTACTCCCCCTAGTGAACCAAGGGAGATAAGGGTGAATTCTATGCTGAAACTCGAAAGGAAATAATTTTGTACTCTTGAGCCTAACTCAAAAACCTTCAATAAAATTAATCAAAATTAAAAGTTGAGTCTTTATTGCGTTTGTGGTAATCAATTATTTCAAACCTTCATACAAGGGGCATTTTCTTTCTTTGTAACTTTTCCCCCTTATACTAGGGGCATTTTTTTATGATGTGTTCAATTATTTTCAAGGCCATGGTCATTGTCAAACTAGAGGCATTTTGCTTTTGAGCAATGTTAATCCTAAGAGATAATGAGAACCCCAAATTTAAGGTAACCCTCTTGATAACAGTTTTTCGAAAAATCCTTGAGGTTCAATACAAACTCAGGTTTTAAATTCATAAGAAATTAATTTAAAAATTGGAACTAAAAAAATCGATCAATCGGACTTTCAAGTAAAATTGTTGAGGGTTCGTGGGATATTCTTTAAGGACCCCTCCATTTGGGGGTCAAATAATTAAAGATATTTTAGAGGGGGGTTCTCCAATAATTAAAGTAAATCAAGCAAGACTGAAGTCAAGGCTATAAAGTCAATCAAGTGAAACTGAAGTCAATTAATTTAAAAATTGGAACTAAAAAAATCGATCAATCGGACTTTCAAGTAAAATTGTTGAGGGTTCGTGGGATATTTCTTTAAGGACCCCTCCATTTGGGGGTCCAAATAATTAAAGATATTTTAGAGGGGGGTTCTCCAATAATTAAAAGTAAATCAAGCAAGACTGAAGTCAAGGCTATAAAGTCAATCAAGTGAAACTGAAGTCAAAATTAAAGTCAATTAAGCAAGACTGAAGTCAAGATATTAAAAGTCAATCAATTAAGACTAAAGTCAAAACATTAAAAGTTAATCAAATAAGATCAAAAGTCATAATAGAATTCTAATTAAATAATAACTCTATCTAATAGAGTTCTAACTTAAAAACAATTCTACCTAAAACAATTCTAATAAAAACAATTCTACCTAAAACAAGTCTAACTAAAACACAACTCTAATTAAAAGAACTCTAATTAAACACTAACTCTATCCAAATCAACCCCTAAAAACATCTATAAATAGAGGTGCTCACACCTTATTTTCGTATCAAATCATAAACCCTAAGAGAAGTAGGTCTAGAAGCTCCCCTATCCCCCCATAAACCCTAGTTTTGGAGCCCCAACTCCTTACCTAACATCCCTCCTTCGATTTTAGCTTAAAGAACACCCAAAAGCCCTCCAAAAACACTCCAAAATTCACAACAAACTTGAAGAACCCAGTTCCAAAAATAAGGAGATACCTTGCCTCGGAGATCCGAAATCAAATCCGGAGACAGAACGAAGCAAGGGATTACGGTACAAGGAGCTATTTTTGTCAGATCTGAGGAAACAAAATCCTTGCTATCGGAAAGGTATAAATTTTTTTATTTTTTTTATTTTTATCTAGGTTTTTAGCAATGTGATTTTATTTGGGAAGTTAATAGAGACTGGCTTTGGCCGGGCGGGGTTGGTGCCTAACACCTTCCAACCCCGTAACGTGATCCCCAGACTCTTTTTCTCTTTCGTAGATTAGTTTGTCCTTTTTTAAAGTCAGTTTGGTTCCTAGACCTTAACAACTAGGTGGCGACTCCCAAACCTCAAGGGTCAAAAGCGGATCCGCGCACCCCGCGGATCGAGGGCGCTTTCAAGAGTACACTCAAGAAGTGCAAATTAGTACTACACTATCCTTAGGGGAATATGAGAAAATAATAAACTTACTTGAGAAATTCGACAACGTTTTTACATGGTCTCATGAGGATAGATTGTACCAAAATAGATCAAGCCATAAAGTCGATGGTGAACTTCAAAATCAAAGATTATCGATCAAGAATAATGTAGTTCAAACCATCACAAATGTGCCAAGACCCACAAGATGGTATAGACACCCCATTTTTGCATCCGCCTGATTAATCAAGTCGTCAACCCGATCGCAAAGGTTCCCAATGATGGATGTCTATTCCAATGCTTTATTTTGTTACCAGATATGTTTCAGAAATCCGGATGAGGTATCTCGAACTGACAAAACTTAGAAACCACGCTACGCTAGGAAAATACGACCCCAGAAACATAGAAATCATCATCTTGCAAACCAAAAAGAAGCTTCACGATAAAAATCACTAAAAATGATTAAATTACCAAAATACCCCTAACCTCAAAACAACCTTAGAGCCTACATTACGCTTAGGAAAATCCGTTCAAACACATAAAACAACAAATCGAAACCAAGTAAACCACTTCTCCAATTTTCACAAAATTTGACAAAATTACGAAAATACCCTCATAAAATTCACGATCATTTCATATAAAAAACTTCATAAATGACAAAAACCAACATTCCCATTGAATTCCTTACGAAAAACTGATTCCAAAAAATCCTGGAACATTGAAAAACGACTTAAAACGTAAAAAATCCTCTCCGAGGGCAAAACGGTAATTTCATAATTTTCATAATTAAAAAATTCGAAATTAATAAATAAAACATTAAATAATTAAAGTGAAACATTAATGAAATTAATTTAAAAAGTTGAACCTAAAAAATCGATTGATTGGACTCTCAGGCAAAATTGTTGAGGGTTCGTGGGATATTTCTTTAAGGACCCCTCCATTTGGGGGTCCAAAGAATTAAAGATATAATAGAAGGGGGTTCTCCAAAAATTAAAAGTAAATCAAGCAAGACTGAAGTCAAGGTATTAAAGTCAATCAAGTGAGACTGAAGTCAAAATTAAAGTCAATCAAGCAAGACTGAAGTCAAGGTACTAATCGAGTCAATCTTATAAGACTAAGGTCAAAATCCTAAATCAAAACCCTAATCTAAATTAATCAAGTCAATCTCATAAGACTAAGGTCAAAACCCTAAATCCAAACCCTAATCTAAAACTAATCAAGTCAATCTCATAAGACTAAAGTCAAAACCCTAAAACCCTAAAGAATAAGTCAAAACCCTAATTGAAACCCTAAAAGAAATCCTAATCAAACCCTAAATGCTTCTAAAAACTTTATAAATAGGAGCCTCCACACCCTATTTTCGTATCAAAGAAAAAATCCTAGAAAAAGTAGGTGAAGAAGCCTCCACAACCTCCCCAAAACCCTAATTTTGGAGCCCCAACTCCTTCCCTAACACCCCTACTCCGATTTTAGCCTAAAAAACACCTAGAAACCTTTCAAAAACACCCCAAAAATCCATAACAAATTCAAAGCATCCAGATCTAAGAAGGAGATACCTTGCCTCGGAGATCAGAAATCAGATCCGGAGACAGAACAAAGTAAGGAGTACGGTACAAGGAGCCATTCTAACCAGATCTGAGGGAATAACACTTTTGCAGATCGAAGGTAAGGTTTTTTTATTATTTTTTTAATCTAGGTTTTATCATTAGCAATGTAGATCTATTTGGGATAAGTAGAGACCGGCATTGGCCGGGCGGGGTTGGTGCCTAACACCTTCCAACCCCGTAACATGATCCCCGGATTCAGATTTCTATAGTAGATTAGTTCTTTTTATCCATTGTAGGGTCAATTTGGTTCCTAGACCACAATAACTAGGTGGCGACTCCCAAACCTCAAGGGTCAAAAGCGGATCCGCGCACCCCGCGGATCGAGGGCGCTTTCAGTGGCGACTCCACTGGGGACCTTCGAGGATCAAACTTGAAAAGTCCCAAGTATGGGATACGTCGCTAATAGGACCTTTTTATTTGATTTTTAGTTAGTTGATTATTTGTTTATTGTATTTGTTTTATTTATGTTTTTGTTTTATTCTTTTGGCTTAATCATAGATCATGTGATTCAATCTTGAATATCCTAATCCGGTATATCATTTTTTTATGGTTCAATCGAAAGTCATTCGGAATGAACCTAAATAATGCGAGATTTCAAATGAATAGTCTTATTGAGGATGCCATAATGTTTTTTTTTTTTTTTTGGACTATGAATTTTTTTATACATGTAATTATATTTCGATTAAAAATTTAGGTGTGTGCTAGATTTGGTATTTGACCATTTTACTTAAAAAAAAAAAAAAAAAAAAATTCATAAAATAATTGTTGTTAGGAACGTCAATGTTTTTTATTCGATGGCCGATATGCGATGTATTCCTCAACAACATCTTTTATTTTTTATTTAATTTTTTAGTTTTTCAAAAAAAAAAAAAAAGAGTGTAATTAGTTTTTCAAGTAAAATAAATTTTTGGGTTAGGAAAGTAATGCTGTCCGTTGACAGCAAGTGCAATTTAAATTTTTATTTATTTATTTATTTATTATTGTTTTGGTTTAAGGTTCTGTAAGCAATTTGGGTTGGTGTGTCGTGAATAATAGTATTAATTTTCGGCTGACACACCAACTTAAGAAGGGCGTTTGAGAATATGGGATGGTGTGTAGGAAGTAAAATCTAATTTTTTATATGCTCACATCGTCTTCTCCAAAGAGAAAACGCTGGTTTCATCGTTGTTTCAACAGAGACCAGTTCGGCCTCTCAGTTGATCAGTTGGAAGTCAGTCCAAACTGACTTGAATTTCTACCGAAATCTTCGTTTCCTCCTGCTTTAAATCGTCATCTCCATTTGGAAATCAAATATAACTTAAACGATTTTGTAAAAGAAAATAAATGAAACCGATTTCGTTTCTTGCTGTCGAAGAAAATTTCGAGTTTAACCGGATTAAATCGTTAAAAGTTTGAAGTTAGGAAGGCCAGATCAAATCCCAATCAATTCCTTATAGTGTCTGAATTTTTTTTTTTAACTTCGAAAATCAGCTCAATCGATGGTTCTCGTTGCTTCATTCGATCAAGTTGCATGATTGTTTGAATCTGAAAATCGTTTATTGATTTTGGTTTTGAGAAACTTTGCAAATCTCTCTAATTAACTTGCTGTTTTTTTTTTAATCGTTGGTGCTCATAGAATATTAGAATCCACACTTCACCGATCGGTTGGGTTTGAGTTTCAAAAGAACTTACCAATGTTTTGCTAAAAAATAAAATAAAAAAACACTGCTGATTTTATTGATCAGTTGTTTCATTTCAGTCAAATTCTGTGGATACATTTGTTGCTTTGGATGAAATTAAATGCGGATTACACCGATTGTTTTTTAAAGCATTAAATGGGTAAGGAGACTCGGTTTTACTTTGCTGTTTTACGAGTCGAGTTCGCTGATTAGATGATGTTTTTTTTTTTTTTTTTTTTTTTTCTTTCTTGTTTTTTAAGAATTAAGACTAACAGCCCGCACTTTGGTTGAATAAAAAATAGTTATGGATTCTTTGTGAGTGTTACCCACACACCAATGATGCTAACGACATTTTGATTATGATAATTAGTAGTTAATTTACGTGAAAATTGGGGTGACACTAGCAAAAGTTCACGTGTCAATAACGATCCACTTATGGGTTAAATTTTGAGGATTTTTTTTAAATGGGGGAAAAAAAAAAGGAAAGGGATTATTTGATTTTAAAGCCTCCATGCTAGCGATTATCCATTTATCTTCGATCCAATGTGCCTTGAAATTTTGAATTATTCTGGACCATCCAAAATGACCCTTGATTGAAACACATAAAGAAATGTGCCGGATTAGATGTTTGCTTTTAACATGGATTTATGCTTGATATATTTATTTTCAATCATGTGGTTCGATTAGTGTTGATTAAATATTCGTGTGATTGGAATGGTGTTGATCTTAATTGAATATTCACATGATTAGAATGATTTTTTTTAATATTCATGTAATCCAATGTGTGATTGGATTGATTGGACCCATGGGCCCATTTGTTTGAAAAAGGCCCCGGGCACACCCCACCCTGCTTTGCACACACCATATGCACGTTTACTGCTTTACTCACTCACACGTCCCATTTAGCCAACGTGGCACTAGTGCGTGGCCCGGTCTCTTCGGAGATGCAACGTCATTCATGAAACCCACAACTCCAGTCACGTACCTTAGGGTATATCGAACTGGGGCATCAATACCGTCTGATCAGGTGATTCTGAGAGACATATTGATGCACCCAGGCTGGGGCGACCTGAGCCTTTGACCTATTGTAAGCCACACAGTCACATGTCCCGATTGCCAACGTAGTACTAGTACGTGGTCGGTCCCCTTGTGGGATGCCAAACCATTTATGAAAGCTACAACTCTTGACTCGTACCCTAGGTATAAAAGGTAATCTAAGTATATCAATTGCACTTCTTGATCAAAACCGGTGCCTAAGCAAGATCTTGCCCTGCTGTACCCTACTGTACGAGGAGGATAGACTACGTCTATTCTAGACGAGAGGTATTTAAGTTGGCCCTTTCTCAGCATTGTGCGCCACCTCTCAACTGGAGATCAAACTGGCTGTTTTTGGCTTCAGAGAAGTGAATTGAGGTTTTAGATTATCACCTACACGGTATATCAAACCAAGTCACCATGTCTCGAAAGGTATATAGGTGTGCTTGGGCAAGGGTGGCCAGATAAAAATGCATTGCACGTAGTAAGCTTAGAGTCTAGAAACCTTCCTAGTAAGTCACGACTCGAACTTATCGTGGGTGTTCCCGGGTTGTTCATTGAAATGAATCTTATGAGACTTTGTGATTGATATGAATATATGTGAATGATGAGATCAGAATGCATGTGAATGATGAAATGGATGTATGTGAATGATGAGATCAGAGTGTATGATTGTCCTCAAGGATAAAAAATGTTATTTTTGAAAATCAAAATGGGTGCACCGACCCAATAAAAAATCCATCTCTTGCAAATGACCCAGCCCAACTCGATCCAACAATCCTGATGGACCGGGCCATTTAAATCGAAATAGAAATCAAATTTTCAAAGAAGAAAAATAGTTTACAAAGGGAAAGTATTTTCCAGAAAAAAATATTTTCCAAAAGAAGTGTTTTCCAAAAAAAATGTTATTCTCTAAAAAATATTTTCTAAGAAAAAACGTTTTTCAAAAGATATTTTCCATAAAAACAAGATTTTTCAAGAGAAGATACTTTCCAAATAAAAAATTATTTTTCAGAGAAAAAAATATTTTTCAAAAGAAAATGTTTTCCAAAAGAAAAGGAAAATAAGGAAAAATAATTTGCAAAAGATCTATTTTTGCATGAAAAGTTTTTATGGACCTTGGAAAACTACCAAAAAATGTTGTAAAAAAATAATCAGATTTGTGAAATAAAAACATTATTTTCCAATATTTTTCAAGAGTGCAACATAATTATTTTTCTTCTGAATAATCATTGAATGGACGAATTTTTTAATGGATTGGTGCACAAAATTCAATAAAATCTCAAGGTTCATTTAAAATGTTATCAAGGGGGTGACACTGAAATTGGTTAAATTCACCTTCAAAGAGGTTAAGGGTTATTATTGTATCTAAGCTCAATCATCCATCATCTAGCTAAGGTTGTAAATCCGGTCAGTTAAAGTAAACGTCAATATCAAGTCAATAGTCAGAAATGACCTCAGAATGTATCAACATCGCCCAGTTGTTCCCTAAAGATCATAGTGCTTCAATCCTATCGGTTGTAAGTAATATCTCAGTCCTCAATCTTAATCAAACTCATATGGGTACTTGCCTTGAATTTTCATAAGTCATTTAGGTTAGTTCGAGTCCTTTTTTCTAGCAAGGTCATGTCTTCCTTAGATTTGAGTCTACCTTTTCTTATTGAATCAAGTTAGTTGTTGAGTCTATAGAGGTGTTTATTGCCCCTTCTGAATTTGATTGGATAAAAGAAATTTTTGAATACCTCGAGCGCATTAACGAGTTAACTAATAACTGGCTTCAAAGAGAAATTCCTCTAATAAGGAACCCCCTCCTGAGCAAGAAGATAAGAGTCGGGCTCAAGAAAACAAAGGTCATTGACCTCGGAAGAAAAATAAATTCCCAAAGAGATTCAAATAGAAACCATCTTATCTCTAGAGGAACACAAGGGGATAATGAATTGACTCAGAAATTTCAAAAGACTTGTTCGTGTGATCATATGAGGGTATGCTAGGTACAAGCTTGGGTGTTGTTCAACATGGAATGGATACTCGTCTATATCAATGGAATCAAAGAAGATGTTATAAAAATGTATCAGTGCTATCCTCACTACATCTTGAGTTTCAAATTATATATTATCAGTCGATATGGGAGTACCTTTTGAACTAATCTCTGATAATGGGTCGTACTTCAAAGCATAAATCATTACTCTATGTTTAAAGTTGAAGATCCGACAGCACAAATCATCCCCCTACCGTTCTTAGATCAATGGAACGGTTGAAGCAGTCAGTAAGAGTCTCAAGACTATCATCAGGAAAATGTGACAATCATATCGAGATTGGTTAGAAAAATTATCATTCACACTATGGACATATCGAACTTCAATTCGATCCTTTAGTGGAGCTACTCCCTACTCCTTAGTGTATGGCATGGAAGCAGTCTTGCCAGTTGAAATGGAAATTTCGTCTCTCAGGGTCTTGTTGGAAAATCATTTGTTAGAAACAGATTGGGTTCGTCAGCAGTATGAAGAATTAAACTTGATCGAAGAAAACGAGTTAAAGCCCTGTACCATGTGCAAGCTTATCTAAGAAGAGTCACCCGTGCATTTGACAAGAAGGTCAAAGCTCATCATTTACAAGTCAAAGATTTAACTATCAGACTTCAAAGAAAATTGAACACTCCTCCTCGATTATAGGAGAAAGTCTAAATTGGAAAAATTCATTCATTAAGGAAATACTATCTGTAAAAGTCGTCAGACTTCAAGATCATGATGGAGGTGAACTACCAGAACCAACCAACCTTGACCAGATCAAGCGGTACTACATTTAAGGAGGCCATTTTTGACCGAATCAATTTTCCTATTACCTAATTCTTTATCTCCTTTCTCAACCCCTTTGCAGCCTGTTCAAAAAGAGAAAAATTGTGCCTTTTATTTCTTAGCCTGATCACCTAACCTAGGGGAGGGAAAAATCCGAACTATGTTTTGGTCTGATCCCAAAAAATTTGGGGTACGTAAGCAACCTGAGAAGTTACTTCAGGCCCGACCACATCAAAATAAAAAATAGATTCCCTGATGAAGAAAAAATCTAAAAAAAAAATGCAAAAAAATATCATCCAAAATGGGGAAGAAAATTCAAGAAAAAGTTTAAATGAAATGCCACACAAGGGGCATTTGGGTTTTTGAGCCTCAAAATCCCTTTCATTTTATGCCTAGTCCCAAACCTACCTATAAAAGTCCTCCTAAGTACCGTCTGAAAAAGTCAAGGAGGGTAGTAGAACATGATCAGACAGTGATTCTAGAAGGTCAGAGGAAAAGAAAAAAAGATAAAAAAAAATGATGAAGCCTGCTAAGTTGAAAACCCGAAAAGGGCGACTTAGGCAAAAATTAAGGCAAGCTCGCAAAGTTGAAAATCTGAAAGGACAACTTTGGCAACAATCAGAGCCAAGAAAAAAAAGAAAAAGCTCGCTAGATTGAAAATCTGAAAAGGCGATCTAGGCAAAAGTTAGAGCAAGCTCGATAGATTGAAAACCTGGAAAGGCGATCTAGGCAAAAATTAGAGCAATAAAAAAAAATAGAAGAAAATCCCAAGCTGAGAGCAGTTCGAGCCGAAACGTCAGAAATCCGAATAATCAAGTTCAATACTCAGCTTAAACCAGGCATAGATTCAGAAGCCACAAGTATCTTGTCTACGATCGATCTGAAAATTCTTACTTCCCCAAGTAAACCAATGGAGAGAATGGTGAATTCTATGATGAGTCTCAAAAGGAAATAATTTTGTACTCTTGAGCCTGACTCAAAACCTTCAATAAAACTAATCAAAATTAAAAGTTGAGTCTTTATTGCGCTTGTGGTAATCAATTATTTCAAACCTTCATACAAGGGGCATTTTCTCTCTTCTTTTCCCTCCTTATACCAGGGGCATTTTTAATGATGTGTTCAATTATTTTCAATGCCATGTTTATTGTCAAACTAGGGACATTTTGTTTTTGGAGCAATGTTAATCCTAAAAATCTCAAACTTAAGGTTACCTTCTTGATAACAGTTCTTCAAAAAACTCTTGAGGTTCAAAAGAAATAAAAACTCAGGTTTTAAATTCATAAAACTTTTGGATAAATCCTTGAGGTTCAAACAAAAGCACGTCGGATCTCACATTTGACTGTGTCCAGAGATCAACTAATATGGTATTCCCAGATCCAATCATTCCTGGATTTGATCATTTCTCTTCCAGATTCAGTATCTTCCAGATTTATTCAATTCACTCTGATCATTCTTTTCCAAATTCATTCTTTCTTTCCCAAAAGTCCTTCATTCCTTTGCCAATTTTGCTCAGTTGTCGCCAAGGGTTTTCTTGGAATTATGCTCAGATACCGCCAAGGGTTTTCTTGGAATTATGCTCAGATGCCGCCGAGGGTTTTCTCGGAACTATGCTCAGATACCGCCAAGGGTTTTCTTGGAATTATGCTCAGATGCCGCCAAGGGTTTTCTTGGAATTATGCTTAGATGCCGCCGAGGGTTTTCTCGGAACTATGCTCAGATACAGCCAAGGGTTTTCTTCAAATTATGCTCAGATGCCGCCAAGGGTTTTCTTGGAATTATGCTCAGATGTCGCCGAGGGTTTTCTCGGAACTATGCTCAGATACCGCCAAGGGTTTTCTTGGAATTATGCTCAGATACCGCCGAGGGTTTTCTTGGAATTATGCTCAGATGCCGCCGAGGGTTTTCTTGGAATTATGCTCAGATACCGCCAAGGGTTTTCTTAGAATTATGCTCAGATGCCGCCGAGGGTTTTCTCGGAACTATGCTCAGATACCGCCAAGGGTTTTCTTGGAACTATGCTCAGATTGGAACTATGCTCAGATGCCGCCGAGGGTTTTCTCGGAACTATGCTCAGATGCCGCCAAGGGTTTTCTTGGAATTATGCTCAGATACCGCCAAAGGTTTTCTTGGAATTATGCTCAGATGCCGCCGAGGGTTTTCTTGGAATTATGCTCAGATACCGCCAAGGGTTTTCTTAGAATTATGCTCAGATGCCGCCGAGGGTTTTCTCAGAACTATGCTCAGATACCGCCAAGGGTTTTCTTGGAACTATGCTTAGATGCCGCCGAGGGTTTTCTTGGAATTATGCTCAGATGCCGCCGAGGGTTTTCTCGGAACTATGCTCAGATACAGCCAAGGGTTTTCTTGGAATTATGCTCAGATGCCGCCAAGGGTTTTCTTGGAATTATGCTCAGATGCCGTCGAGGGTTTTCTCGGAACTATGCTCAGATACCGCCAAGGGTTTTCTTGGAATTATGCTCAGATACCGCCGAGAGTTTTCTTGGAATTATGCTCAGATGCCGCCGAGGGTTTTCTTGGAATTATGCTCAGATACCGCCAAGGGTTTTCTTAGAATTATGCTCAGATGCCGCCGAGGGTTTTCTCGGAACTATGCTCAGATACCGCCAAGGGTTTTCTTGGAACTATGCTCAGATTGGAACTATGCTCAGATGCCGCCGAGGGTTTTCTCGGAACTATGCTCAGATGCCGCCGAGGGTTTTCTTGGAATTATGCTCAGATACCGCCAAGGGTTTTCTTGGAATTATGCTCAGATGCCGCCGAGGGTTTTCTTGGAATTATGCTCAGATACCGCCAAGGGTTTTCTTAGAATTATGCTCAGATGCCGCCGAGGGTTTTCTCATAACTATGCTCAGATACCGCCAAGGGTTTTCTTGGCACTATGCTCAGATGCCGCCGAGGGTTTTCTCGGAACTATGCTCAGATGCCGCCAAGGGTTTTCTTGGAATTATGCTCAGATGCCGCCGAGGGTTTTCTCGGAACTATGCTCAGATACCGCCAAGGATTTTCTTAGAATTATGCTCAGATGCCGCCAAAGGTTTTCTTGGAATTATGCTCAGATGCCGCCGAGGGTTTTCTCGGAACTATGCTCAGATACCGCCAAGGGTTTTCTTGGAATTATGCCCAGATGCCGCCGAGGGTTTTCTCGGAACTATGCTCAGATACCGCCAAGGGTTTTCTTGGAATTATGCTCAGATGCCGCCGAGGGTTTTCTCGAAACTATGCTCAGATGCCGCCAAGGGTTTTCTTGGAATTATGCTCAGATGCCGCCGAGGGTTTTCTTGGAATTATGCTCAGATGCCGCCGAGGCTTTTCTCGGAACTATGCTCAGATGCCGCCGAGGGTTTTCTTGGAACTATGCTCAGATACCGCCAAGGGTTTTCTTGGAATTATGCTCAGATACCGCCAAGGGTTTTCTTGGAATTATGCTCAGATGCCGCCGAGGGTTTTCTAGGAATTATGCTCAGATACCGCCAAGGGTTTTCTTGGAATTATGCTCAGATGCCGCCGAGGGTTTTCTCGGAACTATGCTCAGATGCCGCCAAGGGTTTTTTTGAAATTATGCTCAGATGCCGCCGAGGGTTTTCTCGGAACTATACTCAGATACCGCCAAGGGTTTTCTTGGAATTATGCTAGATACCGCCGAGGGTTTTCTCGGAACTATGCTCAGATGCCGCCGAGGGTTTTTTATGCTCAGATGCCGAAGGGTTTTCTATGCTCAGATGCCGCCAAGGGTTTTCTTGGAATTATGCTCAGATGCCGCCGAGGGTTTTCTCGGAACTATGCTTAGACGCCGCCAAGGGTTTTCTTGGAATTATGCTTAGATGCCGCCGAGGGTTTTCTCGGAACTATGCTCAGATGCCACCGAGGGTTTTCTCGGAACTATGCTCAGATACAGCCAAGGGTTTTCTTGGAATTATGCTCAGATGCCGCCAAGGGTTTTCTTGGAACTATGCTCAGATGTCGCCGAGGGTTTTCTCGGAACTATGCTCAGATACCGCCAAGGGTTTTCTTGGAATTATGCTTAGATACCGCCGAGGGTTTTCTTGGAATTATGCTCAGATGCCGCCGAGGGTTTTCTTGGAATTATGCTCAGATACCGCCAAGGGTTTTCTTGGAATTATGCTCAGATGCCGCCGAGGGTTTTCTCGGAACTATGCTCAGATACCGCCAAGGGTTTTCTTGGAACTATGCTCAGATTGGAACTATGCTCAGATGCCGCCGAGGGTTTTCTCGGAACTATGCTCAGATGCCGCCAAGGGTTTTCTTGGAATTATGCTCAGATACCGCCAAAGGTTTTCTTGGAATTATGCTCAGATGCCGCCGAGGGTTTTCTTGGAATTATGCTCAGATACCGCCAAGGGTTTTCTTAGAATTATGCTCAGATGCCGCCGAGGGTTTTCTCAGAACTATGCTCAGATACCGCCAAGGGTTTTCTTGGAACTATGCTTAGATGCCGCCGAGGGTTTTCTTGGAATTATGCTCAGATGCCGCCGAGGGTTTTCTCGGAACTATGCTCAGATACAGCCAAGGGTTTTCTTGGAATTATGCTCAGATGCCGCCAAGGGTTTTCTTGGAATTATGCTCAGATGCCGCCGAGGGTTTTCTCGGAACTATGCTCAGATACCGCCAAGGGTTTTCTTGGAATTATGCTCAGATACCGCCGAGAGTTTTCTTGGAATTATGCTCAGATGCCGCCGAGGGTTTTCTTGGAATTATGCTCAGATACCGCCAAGGGTTTTCTTAGAATTATGCTCAGATGCCGCCGAGGGTTTTCTCGGAACTATGCTCAGATACCGCCAAGGGTTTTCTTGGAACTATGCTTAGATTGGAACTATGCTCAGATGCCGCCGAGGG